>NW_026539402.1:0-14440 GCF_027791375.1 Indicator indicator | reverse complement strand
TGTTCCCTTGATGTGTTAGCCCCATGCTTTTCTTTGTCTCTGTGCGGCTTGTAAAGCAGCTTTTTTCCACCTGCTTAGACATGGCTGTAACTGGTGACAGGAAAGAGCTAGGCCAGAATTGCAAGCTCCATTTAGTCTCTCTCCTCAAAATACACTAATTGGCAAAAGAAATTTGGTGCTAGGATGTTCCCTTGATGTGTTAGCCCCCATGCTTTTCTTTGTCTCTGTGCGGCTTGTAAAGCAGCTTTTTTCCACCTGCTTAGACATGGCTGTAACTGGTGACAGGAAAGAGCTAGGCCAGAATTGCAAGCTCCATTTAGTCTCTCTCCTCAAAATACACTAACTGGCAAAAGAAATTTGGTGCTAGGATGTTCCCTTGATGTGTTAGCCCCCATGCTTTTCTTTGTCTCTGTGCGGCTTGTAAAGCAGCTTTTTTCCACCTGCTTAGACATGGCTGTAACTGGTGACAGGAAAGAGCTAGGCCAGAATTGCAAGCTCCATTTAGTCTCTCTCCTCAAAATACACTAACTGGCAAAAGAAATTTGGTGCTAGGATGTTCCCTTGATGTGTTAGCCCCCATGCTTTTCTTTGTCTCTGTGCGGCTTGTAAAGCAGCTTTTTTCCACCTGCTTAGACATGGCTGTAACTGGTGACAGGAAAGAGCTAGGCCAGAATAGCAAGCTCCATTTAGTCTCTCTCCTCAAAATACACTAAATGGCAAAAGAAATTTGGTGCTAGGATGTTCCCTTGATGTGTTAGCCCCCATGCTTTTCTTTGTCTCTGTGCGGCTTGTAAAGCAGCTTTTTTCCACCTGCTTAGACATGGCTGTAACTGGTGACAGGAAAGAGCTAGGCCAGAATTGCAAGCTCCATTTAGTCTCTCTCCTCAAAATACACTAATGGCTAAAGAAATTTGGTGCTAGGATGTACCCTTGATGTGTTAGCCCCCATGCTTTTCTTTGTCTCTGTGCGGCTTGTAAAGCAGCTTTTTTCCACCTGCTTAGACATGGCTGTAACTGGTGACAGGAAAGAGCTAGGCCAGAATTGCAAGCTCCATTTAGTCTCTCTCCTCAAAATACACTAAATGGCAAAATAAATTTGGTGATAGGATGTTACCTTGATGTGTTAGCCCCCATGCTTTTCTTTGTCTCTGTGCGGCTTGTAAAGCAGCTTTTTTCCACCTGCTTAGACATGGCTGTAACTGGTGACAGGAAAGAGCTAGGCCAGAATTGCAAGCTCCATTTAGTCTCTCTCCTCAAAATACACTAACTGGCAAAAGAAATTTGGTGCTAGGATGTTCCCTTGATGTGTTAGCCCCCATGCTTTTCTTTGTCTCTGTGCGGCTTCTAAAGCAGCTTTTTTCCACCTGCTTAGACATGGCTGTAACTGGTGACAGGAAAGAGCTAGGCCAGAATTGCAAGCTCCATTTAGTCTCTCTCCTCAAAATACACTAAATGGCAAAAGAAATTTGGTGCTAGGATGTTCCCTTGATGTGTTAGCCCCCATGCTTTTCTTTGTCTCTGTGCGGCTTGTAAAGCAGCTTTTTTCCACCTGCTTAGACATGGCTGTAACTGGTGACAGGAAAGAGCTAGGCCAGAATTGCAAGCTCCATTTAGTCTCTCTCCTCAAAATACACTAACTGGCAAAAGAAATTTGGTGCTAGGATGTTCCCTTGATGTGTTAGCCCCCATGCTTTTCTTTGTCTCTGTGCGGCTTGTAAAGCAGCTTTTTTCCACCTGCTTAGACATGGCTGTAACTGGTGACAGGAAAGAGCTAGGCCAGAATTGCAAGCTCCATTTAGTCTCTCTCCTCAAAATACACTAACTGGCAAAAGAAATTTGGTGCTAGGATGTTCCCTTGATGTGTTAGCCCCCATGCTTTTCTTTGTCTCTGTGCGGCTTGTAAAGCAGCTTTTTTCCACCTGCTTAGACATGGCTGTAACTGGTGACAGGAAAGAGCTAGGCCAGAATTGCAAGCTCCATTTAGTCTCTCTCCTCAAAATACACTAACTGGCAAAAGAAATTTGGTGCTAGGATGTTCCCTTGATGTGTTAGCCCCCATGCTTTTCTTTGTCTCTGTGCGGCTTGTAAAGCAGCTTTTTTCCACCTGCTTAGACATGGCTGTAACTGGTGACAGGAAAGAGCTAGGCCAGAATTGCAAGCTCCATTTAGTCTCTCTCCTCAAAATACACTAACTGGCAAAAGAAATTTGGTGCTAGGATGTTCCCTTGATGTGTTAGCCCCCATGCTTTTCTTTGTCTCTGTGCGGCTTGTAAAGCAGCTTTTTTCCACCTGCTTAGACATGGCTGTAACTGGTGACAGGAAAGAGCTAGGCCAGAATTGCAAGCTCCATTTAGTCTCTCTCCTCAAAATACACTAACTGGCAAAAGAAATTTGGTGCTAGGATGTTCCCTTGATGTGTTAGCCCCCATGCTTTTCTTTGTCTCTGTGCGGCTTGTAAAGCAGCTTTTTTCCACCTGCTTAGACATGGCTGTAACTGGTGACAGGAAAGAGCTAGGCCAGAATTGCAAGCTCCATTTAGTCTCTCTCCTCAAAATACACTAACTGGCAAAAGAAATTTGGTGCTAGGATGATCCCTTGATGTGTTAGCCCCCATGCTTTTCTTTGTCTCTGTGCGGCTTGTAAAGCAGCTTTTTTCCACCTGCTTAGACATGGCTGTAACTGGTGACAGGAAAGAGCTAGGCCAGAATTGCAAGCTCCATTTAGTCTCTCTCCTCAAAATACACTAACTGGCAAAAGAAATTTGGTGCTAGGATGTTCCCTTGATGTGTTAGCCCCCATGCTTTTCTTTGTCTCTGTGCGGCTTGTAAAGCAGCTTTTTTCCACCTGCTTAGACATGGCTGTAACTGGTGACAGGAAAGAGCTAGGCCAGAATTGCAAGCTCCATTTAGTCTCTCTCCTCAAAATACACTAACTGGCAAAAGAAATTTGGTGCTAGGATGTTCCCTTGATGTGTTAGCCCCCATGCTTTTCTTTGTCTCTGTGCGGCTTGTAAAGCAGCTTTTTTCCACCTGCTTAGACATGGCTGTAACTGGTGACAGGAAAGAGCTAGGCCAGAATTGCAAGCTCCATTTAGTCTCTCTCCTCAAAATACACTAACTGGCAAAAGAAATTTGGTGCTAGGATGTTCCCTTGATGTGTTAGCCCCCATGCTTTTCTTTGTCTCTGTGCGGCTTGTAAAGCAGCTTTTTTCCACCTGCTTAGACATGGCTGTAACTGGTGACAGGAAAGAGCTAGGCCAGAATTGCAAGCTCCATTTAGTCTCTCTCCTCAAAATACACTAACTGGCAAAAGAAATTTGGTGCTAGGATGTTCCCTTGATGTGTTAGCCCCCATGCTTTTCTTTGTCTCTGTGCGGCTTGTAAAGCAGCTTTTTTCCACCTGCTTAGACATGGCTGTAACTGGTGACAGGAAAGAGCTAGGCCAGAATTGCAAGCTCCATTTAGTCTCTCTCCTCAAAATACACTAACTGGCAAAAGAAATTTGGTGCTAGGATGTTCCCTTGATGTGTTAGCCCCCATGCTTTTCTTTGTCTCTGTGCGGCTTGTAAAGCAGCTTTTTTCCACCTGCTTAGACATGGCTGTAACTGGTGACAGGAAAGAGCTAGGCCAGAATTGCAAGCTCCATTTAGTCTCTCTCCTCAAAATACACTAACTGGCAAAAGAAATTTGGTGCTAGGATGTTCCCTTGATGTGTTAGCCCCCATGCTTTTCTTTGTCTCTGTGCGGCTTGTAAAGCAGCTTTTTTCCACCTGCTTAGACATGGCTGTAACTGGTGACAGGAAAGAGCTAGGCCAGAATTGCAAGCTCCATTTAGTCTCTCTCCTCAAAATACACTAATTGGCAAAAGAAATTTGGTGCTAGGATGTTCCCTTGATGTGTTAGCCCCCATGCTTTTCTTTGTCTCTGTGCGGCTTGTAAAGCAGCTTTTTTCCACCTGCTTAGACATGGCTGTAACTGGTGACAGGAAAGAGCTAGGCCAGAATTGCAAGCTCCATTTAGTCTCTCTCCTCAAAATACACTAATTGGCAAAAGAAATTTGGTGCTAGGATGTTCCCTTGATGTGTTAGCCCCCATGCTTTTCTTTGTCTCTGTGCGGCTTGTAAAGCAGCTTTTTTCCACCTGCTTAGACATGGCTGTAACTGGTGACAGGAAAGAGCTAGGCCAGAATTGCAAGCTCCATTTAGTCTCTCTCCTCAAAATACACTAATTGGCAAAAGAAATTTGGTGCTAGGATGTTCCCTTGATGTGTTAGCCCCCATGCTTTTCTTTGTCTCTGTGCGGCTTGTAAAGCAGCTTTTTTCCACCTGCTTAGACATGGCTGTAACTGGTGACAGGAAAGAGCTAGGCCAGAATTGCAAGCTCCATTTAGTCTCTCTCCTCAAAATACACTAACTGGCAAAAGAAATTTGGTGCTAGGATGTTCCCTTGTTGTGTTAGCCCCATGCTTTTCTTTGTCTCTGTGCGGCTTGTAAAGCAGCTTTTTTCCACCTGCTTAGACATGGCTGTAACTGGTGACAGGAAAGAGCTAGGCCAGAATTGCAAGCTCCATTTAGTCTCTCTCCTCAAAATACACTAACTGGCAAAAGAAATTTGGTGCTAGGATGTTCCCTTGATGTGTTAGCCCCCATGCTTTTCTTTGTCTCTGTGCGGCTTGTAAAGCAGCTTTTTTCCACCTGCTTAGACATGGCTGTAACTGGTGACAGGAAAGAGCTAGGCCAGAATTGCAAGCTCCATTTAGTCTCTCTCCTCAAAATACACTAACTGGCAAAAGAAATTTGGTGCTAGGATGTTCCCTTGATGTGTTAGCCCCCATGCTTTTCTTTGTCTCTGTGCGGCTTGTAAAGCAGCTTTTTTCCACCTGCTTAGACATGGCTGTAACTGGTGACAGGAAAGAGCTAGGCCAGAATTGCAAGCTCCATTTAGTCTCTCTCCTCAAAATACACTAACTGGCAAAAGAAATTTGGTGCTAGGATGTTCCCTTGATGTGTTAGCCCCCATGCTTTTCTTTGTCTCTGTGCGGCTTGTAAAGCAGCTTTTTTCCACCTGCTTAGACATGGCTGTAACTGGTGACAGGAAAGAGCTAGGCCAGAATTGCAAGCTCCATTTAGTCTCTCTCCTCAAAATACACTAATGGCAAAAGAAATTTGGTGCTAGGATGTTCCCTTGATGTGTTAGCCCCCATGCTTTTCTTTGTCTCTGTGCGGCTTGTAAAGCAGCTTTTTTCCACCTGCTTAGACATGGCTGTAACTGGTGACAGGAAAGAGCTAGGCCAGAATTGCAAGCTCCATTTAGTCTCTCTCCTCAAAATACACTAACTGGCAAAAGAAATTTGGTGCTAGGATGTTCCCTTGATGTGTTAGCCCCCATGCTTTTCTTTGTCTCTGTGCGGCTTGTAAAGCAGCTTTTTTCCACCTGCTTAGACATGGCTGTAATGGTGACAGGAAAGAGCTAGGCCAGAATTGCAAGCTCCATTTAGTCTCTCTCCTCAAAATACACTAACTGGCAAAAGAAATTTGGTGCTAGGATGTTCCCTTGATGTGTTAGCCCCCATGCTTTTCTTTGTCTCTGTGCGGCTTGTAAAGCAGCTTTTTTCCACCTGCTTAGACATGGCTGTAACTGGTGACAGGAAAGAGCTAGGCCAGAATTGCAAGCTCCATTTAGTCTCTCTCCTCAAAATACACTAATGGCAAAAGAAATTTGGTGCTAGGATGTTCCCTTGATGTGTTAGCCCCCATGCTTTTCTTTGTCTCTGTGCGGCTTGTAAAGCAGCTTTTTTCCACCTGCTTAGACATGGCTGTAACTGGTGACAGGAAAGAGCTAGGCCAGAATTGCAAGCTCCATTTAGTCTCTCTCCTCAAAATACACTAATGGCAAAAGAAATTTGGTGCTAGGATGTTCCCTTGATGTGTTAGCCCCCATGCTTTTCTTTGTCTCTGTGCGGCTTGTAAAGCAGCTTTTTTCCACCTGCTTAGACATGGCTGTAACTGGTGACAGGAAAGAGCTAGGCCAGAATTGCAAGCTCCATTTAGTCTCTCTCCTCAAAATACACTAATTGGCAAAAGAAATTTGGTGCTAGGATGTTCCCTTGATGTGTTAGCCCCATGCTTTTCTTTGTCTCTGTGCGGCTTGTAAAGCAGCTTTTTTCCACCTGCTTAGACATGGCTGTAACTGGTGACAGGAAAGAGCTAGGCCAGAATTGCAAGCTCCATTTAGTCTCTCTCATAAAAATACACTAAATGGCAAAAGAAATTTGGTGCTAGGATGTTCCCTTGATGTGTTAGCCCCCATGCTTTTCTTTGTCTCTGTGCGGCTTGTAAAGCAGCTTTTTTCCACCTGCTTAGACATGGCTGTAACTGGTGACAGGAAAGAGCTAGGCCAGAATTGCAAGCTCCATTTAGTCTCTCTCCTCAAAATAAACTAACTGGCAAAAGAAATATGGTGCTAGGATGTTCCCTTGATGTGTTAGCCCCCATGCTTTTCTTTGTCTCTGTGCGGCTTGTAAAGCAGCTTTTTTCCACCTGCTTAGACATGGCTGTAACTGGTGACAGGAAAGAGCTAGGCCAGAATTGCAAGCTCCATTTAGTCTCTCTCCTCAAAATACACTAACTGGCAAAAGAAATTTGGTGCTAGGATGTTCCCTTGATGTGTTAGCCCCATGCTTTTCTTTGTCTCTGTGCGGCTTGTAAAGCAGATTTTTCCACCTGCTTAGACATGGCTGTAACTGGTGACAGGAAAGAGCTAGGCCAGAATTGCAAGCTCCATTTAGTCTCTCTCCTCAAAATACACTAAATGGCAAAAGAAATTTGGTGCTAGGATGTTCCCTTGATGTGTTAGCCCCCATGCTTTTCTTTGTCTCTGTGCGGCTTGAAAAGCAACTTTTTTCCACCTGCTTAGACATGGCTGTAACTGGTGACAGGAAAGAGCTAGGCCAGAATTGCAAGCTCCATTTAGTCTCTCTCCTCAAAATACACTAATTGGCAAAAGAAATTTGGTGCTAGGATGTTCCCTTGATGTGTTAGCCCCCATGCTTTTCTTTGTCTCTGTGCGGCTTAAAAAGCAACTTTTTTCCACCTGCTTAGACATGGCTGTAACTGGTGACAGGAAAGAGCTAGGCCAGAATTGCAAGCTCCATTTAGTCTCTCTCCTCAAAATACACTAAATGGCAAAAGAAATTTGGTGCTAGGATGTTCCCTTGATGTGTTAGCCCCCATGCTTTTCTTTGTCTCTGTGCGGCTTGTAAAGCAACTTTTTTCCACCTGCTTAGACATGGCTGTAACTGGTGACAGGAAAGAGCTAGGCCAGAATTGCAAGCACCATTTAGTCTCTCTCCTCAAAATACACTAATTGGCAAAAGAAATTTGGTGCTAGGATGTTCCCTTGATGTGTTAGCCCCATGCTTTTCTTTGTCTCTGTGCGGCTTGTAAAGCAACTTTTTTCCACCTGCTTAGACATGGCTGTAACTGGTGACAGGAAAGAGCTAGGCCAGAATTGCAAGCTCCATTTAGTCTCTCTCCTCAAAATACACTAAATGGCAAAAGAAATTTGGTGCTAGGATGTTCCCTTGATGTGTTAGCCCCCATGCTTTTCTTTGTCTCTGTGCGGCTTGTAAAGCAACTTTTTTCCACCTGCTTAGACATGGCTGTAACTGGTGACAGGAAAGAGCTAGGCCAAATTGCAAGCTCCATTTAGTCTCTCTCCTCAAAATACACTAAATGGCAAAAGAAATTTGGTGCTAGGATGTTCCCTTGATGTGTTAGCCCCCATGCTTTTCTTTGTCTCTGTGCGGCTTGTAAAGCAACTTTTTTCCACCTGCTTAGACATGGCTGTAACTGGTGACAGGAAAGAGCTAGGCCAGAATTGCAAGCTCCATTTAGTCTCTCTCCTCAAAATACACTAATTGGCAAAAGAAATTTGGTGCTAGGATGTTCCCTTGATGTGTTAGCCCCCATGGTTTTCTTTGTCTCTGTGCGGCTTGTAAAGCAGCTTTTTTCCACCTGCTTAGACATGGCTGTAACTGGTGACAGGAAAGAGCTAGGCCAGAATTGCAAGCTCCATTTAGTCTCTCTCCTCAAAATACACTAAATGGCAAAAGAAATTTGGTGCTAGGATGTTCCCTTGATGTGTTAGCCCCCATGCTTTTCTTTGTCTCTGTGCGGCTTGTAAAGCAGCTTTTTTCCACCTGCTTAGACATGGCTGTAACTGGTGACAGGAAAGAGCTAGGCCAGAATTGCAAGCTCCATTTAGTCTCTCTCCTCAAAATACACTAAATGGCAAAAGAAATTTGGTGCTAGGATGTTCCCTTGATGTGTTAGCCCCCATGCTTTTCTTTGTCTCTGTGCGGCTTGAAAAGCAACTTTTTTCCACACTGCTTAGACATGGCTGTAACTGGTGACAGGAAAGAGCTAGGCCAGAATTGCAAGCTCCATTTAGTCTCTCTCCTCAAAATACACTAAATGGCAAAAGAAATTTGGTGCTAGGATGTTCCCTTGATGTGTTAGCCCCCATGCTTTTCTTTGTCTCTGTGCGGCTTGTAAAGCAGCTTTTTTCCACCTGCTTAGACATGGCTGTAACTGGTGACAGGAAAGAGCTAGGCCAGAATTGCATGCTCCATTTAGTCTCTCTCCTCAAAATACACATCACATCCTTGACCTGGGCCTCTGGTAGACAGCAGACCTCCCTTTGAAGGGGCTTAGGTCTGCATATTGGGCCTTTTGCTCCCTTCAGAGGGGAGCTGCCTGTAACAATGACTCTTTTTTTGGTTAGATGTTTGTATGGTGGGTTTAGGCTTCCTTAATTTTGGGAACTCTTCTAGGCTAGATTATTCACCGTCCTCGTTGCGCAGCTGCACCTGATAGGACGTCAAACCTGTTCTGCAAGGGCACTTGTGGGGGCCTGGTAATAACTGAGGCAACAGGCCCATCATGGCAGGTGGGAACTTGTTGCCATAGCCCCCCATTGAGGGGGTAGGAGAAGGTGGGGGAGGGGGAGGTTGACATGGCAGGAGTTTTTTACTGCCTTGACCATGGACTTGCTTCCACTCCCTCTTTTCCTTTGAGTTACTGGCCTCAGCCTGGTAGGGGGAGGCTACAGGAACTACTTGACACTTTGTGTCTTTTAATGGGTAACCCTGTCCCTTCATCGGGGTGGTCAGGGCCTTGCACCACCTGTCTATCTCATCTTCTGCTTCCTTAATGCTTCTAAGCCTTGCATATGCAACTCCTTGGTACCAAGGAGAGGCTGAGGCATTCTCTGCAGCCAGTGGTCTGCTTCACTGCCTGCTTCACTGCCTGCTTCATTTCATCCCCTGTCTGTGTTCCCATCTCCATCTTAGCTGGGACCACGAGTCTGCCCTCTTTCTGCCAGGTGCAGACCATTATAGTTTAACTGATATGGTATTGTGGTTGCTAAGGTTTTTTTGTTTGTTTGGGGGGGGGGGTTGTGGGGCTTTTGTTGTTTTTTTTAACCCCTTGTGATGGTTTTAAGACTGTCTTTTAAACTTTTCTTCACAAAGTTTGAACAGAGAAAGTGAAAGAATGTAAATAAATCGCTATGGGGTGTAAGAAAGCAAAATAATGATTATTCTAAACACTTCCATTGGAGAGATAGAAATGTTTAAGAACTATTACTCAAAACAAGATTGGAGAGTTGGGCAGTTCTTGGCTTCCTCAACTTCTGTCTGGCTGCTTCTTCTTTTCTGGCTGGAGATAACATACTGACCTTGACAAGCTAAGTCTAACAGCCTCTCTGCTTCTTGACTCTCTGCCTTCTGCCAGGGGGGTGGGAGGGATTCCTTCTGGCTAGGGGGGGAGGCCCCTCAGGGAAGGCCCCTCGGGGGAAGCAAAGGGGGCTTGGTTGTCCTTTTCTGTTTACTGTACATGTTTGTAGATGTTTTGACTAGTGTATATTTGTACATATTTATTGCATTTCATCAGAGATTATAGTTTTGCTTGTAAATACAGCTTTCATTTGCTTCCAGACTGAACTAGTGTGGTTAGTGTCAGTGTGGGATGGGGATTTCAGCTTTCACACTGTTACAATTCATTATTTTGGCGCTCCAACGCAAGGCAATTGCTTGTATGATTTATTTCTGCTCAGATTAGGAAGCAAAATGAAGCTGTTTTGGATCCTTTGGCATCTTATCTACTCTGTTAGCAGTGTGATGATCTATAAATGGACCATTTCTGCCACGATCGATAAGATTGTGAGATATGTGGCATATAAGCTGTTTCTTTGGGGTAAGAACAAGTTAAAGTTGTTGAGTTCTGTCCTGGTTTTATCAGACTAGGAAGTTATGGCAACTCAACTACAAATCTGCTAGCAGAAGCATTTGAGTTTGATATTCCTCTTGCAGAGGGTTATGGGAACCAATGGAACCCTAAACTGATCTTTATGCTAAGTTTGAATCTGGTGTTTGTTGTAATAATCACATGGCTACTGGTAGCACTGTGTCGAGACAGACATGGAGCTATTTCCTCTAGCAGCTTGCGCAGACATAAATGAAAACATAGAAAAGCTCAGAGAAGTTCGGAATGAGGTTCTGATTCCGATTACAGTGTCCAGGAGATCACAATTAAGTGTAGAGAAGAGAAGGCTTATGAGAAAACTGCCAATACCTTTGGCTCAAAGCCAGTAGCAGCACCTGCAGGAACTCTGCCAGTAGCTCTGGGAACTTGGCCAGGATCTGAGATAACAGCCATGGCTATGCAGGCAGGCACCATTAACAAGGCACAGTCTCTTCCTACCTCTGCTGACGAGATGGAAGCAGCAGTGGCTGCAGGGTCCCAAAAAGCACCTGATGACTCTGCATAGAATCTCTCTGTTCCTGCTGACTCTGCTGTGAATGTGAAAGCTAAAACAGTGAATTTCCTTGCCACTCTCACCAGACAGCACAAAGGAGCTGCAGGAGGAGGTGCAGATGCTGCAGGAGAAGGTGCAGAAGGTGCAGAATGAGGTCAGGATCCTTCTGTTCAGGGTCCCTCTGTTAAGAAAGATCCTTCTGATGAGGAAGAGAAGGTTAGCCTTAAAAGTCTGGCAGACCTCTTGAGACCACACGCGGATGATGGAGATGTAGGACAGGATATGGGCCCTAGTAAATTAGCAACTGCTGGAAGTGCCTCTGAAATCCAGGAAATTGCACAGAGGACTGCAGCAAGAGTATGGGAACAGTGAGCTCAAGAAGATGATGATGATGATGACGATGATATACACCCAGATAGGAAATTAGGCATGTGAGGAAAGATTACATCAGTGAAGACATTGAGCCAATCCTGATTTGGCTAGGCAGGTGTTTTGATAAGGGAGACACAGCCTTGGTGTTAGGCGACAAGTCGGCCTCACAGTTGGGGACGTTCTCGAAATATACAGGCATAGACAGGCATCTAGGCACATGCCTTGGTAAAGTTTCTCTGTGGGCATGCCTCCTACTGGCAGTCCTTATGCGGTACCCTATCAGAGATGATTTACCATGGAACCCTATGCCTTGGAGCACAATAGATGAGAGAATCAAGCGTCTGAGAAAGTTTGCTGTGTGAGAAGTAATGTATGGAGACCACAAGATCCCAAATCCTGATGAAATTCCTGTGGGAACAGGCCTTGCCAAAAAGCTCATTAAGCTTGCTCCTCCTAATTATGCTACCATTCTGGCAAGCAGGATTGTGGCAAGAACTTATGGTGGAGTACCTCCTACTGTTGGCCATTTCACTGACCAAATGAGGCAATTGGAAGATAGTCTCACATGTACTTCTTTGGATTCAGCCATTGAAACTCTGTCTGGAGAGATAAATAATTGCATGAAAGAGCTGAAGGAGGAACTTAAAACCTCATATCCAACTTGATGAAGGGGGATGATACATATTCCTCTTCCTGCAGGTGGATACAAATTTCAGCTGTCAGGAACAGACATCCTCCAAGAAGGCCATTCCAAAGCACATCAAACTAAAACAGACAGCAGAGGCAATCATGTGGAAGTATCTGGATAACTCTGTATGATCGGTTTGGTGAGAACACAAGTCCAAGCGATGGGTCTGGGACCTGTCCAAACTGGTCCAGACATTAAGAACATTCTTTACATGGCTGCAAGTGACAATGGTCCAACCTGGTGCTTATGGTAGAGAGCTTCAGGTGAGACACGGGGACATCCTCTTGGGTTCTGGGGTCATGGCTACAGAGGCTCAGAAGCAAACTATACTCCAACAGAGAAAGAGATTTTAGCTGCTTATGAAGTAGTAAAAGCTGCTTCTGAAGTGATTGGAACTGAGTCACAACTTCTTCTAGCTCCTAGATTGCCAGTTCTGAATTGGATGTTCAAAAGCAAATCCTGTGGAGACACAGAACTCCAGAGAGAATTGAGTCAGACAACGGAACTCATTTCAAGAACAATCCTGTAAAAAAATGGACCAAAGAGCTGGGCATCGAGTGGATATTCCACATTCCCTACTATGCACCAGCTTCAGGAAATATCAAACGTTACAACGGTTTGCTGACAACCACTCTCAAAGCCTTGGGGTATGGATCTTTGAAAAACTGGGAGAAACATTTAGCACAGGCTACCTGGTTGGTGAACAGTAGAGGTTCAGTGAATTGAGCTGGACCTGCCCAATCAGATTTGTTACAAAAGGAAGAAGGTGATGGAGTTCCTGTTATCAGAAAAAAAGAATCTGTTAGGCAAAAGTGTTTGGGTATTTCCTCCTTCAGGAGAGGTCAAATCTGTCTGAGGGGTGGTCTCTGCTGAAGGTCCTGGTCACACCTATTGGGCGATGCAAGACAATGGTGAAATCTGTTGCACAGATACGACATTGCGCCCAAGAGGAGAATCCATGAGATCTATAGTGCACGAACCCTAAGAACCTTGAGAGCCCTAAGTCACCTGAGTGTCCCTGTTCCTTTCTTTGCTCCATCTGTGAGGAAACAAGCTGTTTTCCATTTTTCTTGTGACTCGAACCTTTTGAATCATCTACATCTGAGATAGACAGAATGGACTATGATCTTTATTCACTCATAGATATTGTTTTAGATTAGACGGATAGTAGTAGCAGCCAATGGAATTGTTTATAAGGAGTGGATTTTGATGGTTTTAGGACTGTCTTTTTAATTTTTCTTCACAAAGTTCGAGCAGAGAAAGTGAAAGAATATTCATTGTATTTCATCTTTTAGATTACAGTTTTGCTTGTAAATACAGCTTTCATTTGCTTCAAGACTGAGCTAGCCTGGTTATTGTCGGTGTGGGATGGGGATTTCAGCTCTCACACTGTTACACCCCTTACGTACTACTCGCCATGTTCCAGAGAAGGCTATCTTTTACTCAGCTGCTTTCACACTGGAATGGTGGTCTCGTGCTGACTGGTGCTTAAATTTCATACAGTTCCCTGGCAACATCTCCCAGCCACTTCACCTTCCTGAGCAGGTGCACTGGAGAAAACCCCCACCGGTCCTGCTTATGCCTTCAGGGTCCTTCCTCTCTTAGAAAGCCCCAAAGCTAGCCCAGGAAGCCCTTAAGCAAACCCATGTTAAAGCAGAGCTCACCCAACAGTTACAGAGGCTTTCGCTCAGCTGCTCTCTCACTATTATTTTCATGTTTGCAGTCGTTGCATTCTCACAGTATGCATGATTAGTGAGTACTTATAAGACAAATGTGGTATTGGTAGTAAAGTATGTTGTGACACGCAAGAATGTTAAGCTATATGTAACATGATTGTTTATAAATCTTTAGTGATTGTGTTAAGGTATGTTCCCTAATGCATGAGCATAATACTATGTGAGTGCTACTGGCTACCAGAATAAGCTGTTTCATGAGTTCATAGGTTAAGTTTGTTTTTCTTCTTTCTGGTTCAAACCTCCTTTTCTTTTCTTTCTTTTGAATGTTCCAGCAATCTCAAAACAGCTCTATATACGGTGAATAGGTTCTCATTTTGAAAAGCGTGCTTTATATAATGTAACATCATTTGGTTTTTTTTCTGCATATTATTTTGATGGTTCCGTTTTCACACAGTTCCTTAGTTTTTTTGAATTTTTGGTATTAGCATGACTTAGGATTTTATTTTAGGGACATTATAGAATGCTGTTTTGGTCTTTGTGTTCATAAAAGTTTTAAGATAAAGATTATAAGAATATGAAACACAGAAAAAAATATTTTTGATACAGAGGTTTACCATAGGGAAAAGCAAAGGCTAGGAAAGGGATTCAACTTTTCCTACCTACAGATTTTCGTGATGCCAGTATGGCAGAGCCCACCTATGTCATGAGCTGACTGTGCTGACAGTCCACTGGCCACTAAGACTGCTCACAGTGCCAGTCCTGTTTAACTGAGATCGAGATTATCAATCCAAAGCTGATCGCACTAGTGTCCCCCTAGAAAACATCTTATTTGGGACTGAATATCACAATGCCTTAATGTCATATAAATAGGGAATATGTTCACATGG
>NW_026539401.1:0-10000 GCF_027791375.1 Indicator indicator | reverse complement strand
CAGAACCTGAACCCTAACCCTAACCCTAACCCTAGCCCTCTCCCCCTAACCCTAACCCTAAATCCTAACCCTAACCCTAACCCTATCCCTCTGCCCTTAACCCTCTTCCCCTAAGCCTAAGGCTAACCCTAATCCTAACCCTAAACCCTAACCCTAACCCTCTCCCCCTAACCCTCTCCACCTAACCCCTAACCCTAACACCTAACCCCAACCCTAACACCTAACCCATAACACCTAAACCCTAACCCTAACCCTAACCCTAATCCAGGGGCTCAGGAGCAGCTCAGACAAAGACTAATGAGACCTTTCTGCAGAGTAGAGAAACACACTCTAGTCTCACACTGCCCACCCAGCACAACAAGATGATCAAAATTTGAAGGCAAAACTCCTTCCCTTCCATGAAAATGCTGCCTTGATGTTCTTCTGGAAAGCCTCCTCACAAATGCCCACAGGGGAGCTACAATTGTGAACAGGTGTGGCCAAGGCAGCTCCCTCTGCACAGCACAAGGACCCTGTCCTGCCCTGCTCTGCCGTACCCTGCCCTGTACCCACAGACTCACCATGTCAGTGACTGCAGTGACTTCCTGGCCACCTTGAATCTCTCTCTGCCTTCCTCATCTTCCTGAGATCCTCTGGCAGTGCCCTCAGCCCTGCTGTGTTGTGCTGAGGAGGTGCTCCTGGCCAGAGCTCTCTCTTTTTTTGCTGTCTGCTTGCCAGCAGCTACCTCTAGCATGGAGCTCAGCCCAGCTGAGGAGCAGAGGACCAGCTGAAAGCATGTAATGATCCCTCTGGTGGCCTTGCTGCCATGTAAACATCAGAGACTGATGATGAAACGTCTCAAGAAGTCAAAGTTATGTTCAGACTCTGAAGTTTCTTGTAGTGTTGCTGGGTCCCAGTGAAGACACTACTGGGAAAGTTTCTCCAATGTCCGGTTGGAGTAGAGAAGTGGAGGCAGTGATGAGAGGTCAGGGCAAGCAGAGGAAGGTGTCTCTGATGCTGAGCAGCCCTGGAGGTGTTTCATCAATCCAAAGGGCCAAGGCCTCACCCCTATCCTCTGGGGGAAGGTGTTTGCAGAGCGAGGGACAGTGGTGTTGAACAGAAGGAGGGGAGACTGAGATTGAATATACAGAAGAAATATTTTACCATGATGGTAGCAGGACACTGGAGCAGGTTGCCCAGAGAAGGGGATGTCCCATCCCTGGAAGTGTCCAAGGGGAGGAAGTTTCTGCAGCCTCAACTAGTGGCAGTTGTCCCTGCCATGGCCAAGACCTTGAGCCAGACTCTCTTTTGCATCCCTGCCAAACCATTCCAGGAGTCCTTGATTCCCATATCCCAAACTGACTCTCCATGGCACTGCAGAGAGTTACATACACCATGGGGGGGTTTCTTCTCACCTAGTCCCCAACACGCTCACAAAAAAGCAATAATTACTATTTCTTGGCCATGAATTGCCAAGGGTTTGGAGAAATAACAATAAAAAAATATATTAAATAAAGGAAAAGTAAAAAAAGTCAATTCAAAGACATTTTCAACTCTTGTGAATGTTTCTCCAAGTCTGTCAGTGGAAGAGGCTCCCATGGTGGCCTTGCCAATGGAGGATGGGGAGATTCTGCCTTAAGGCTCTGTAATTAATGATGGAAAGGTTGAAAGTGTGTCTAGGAAAAGATGAAAGGAAGGGGGAGGAGTGGGGTCCTGGTGGTTTTTGGAAGAACAAACATGGGAAAAGAGAGAGAAAAGGGAAGAAAGAAGCTGGTTCTGCATAAAGAGATCACTTCCCTGCTGTGCCCTATAGCTGATCACAGCTGCTTCTCCTCTTTCCTGAACACCTCCATTTCCAACCCTTTGTGTGGGGAGGGAGCTCTCTGGTCTGGTACAGAAGGAGGTCCAAGTGGCAGCCACTGGTGGCATCAGGTCTTGTGTTCTTTGGGGCAGCAGCTGGGGGCACAGACATAAGTCTGTAGCATGTTGGTGTCTGTGTTCTCCAGATCTGAGCTGTGCTGATCTTAGGAAGGGAAAGCTGGCCTGGAGCTGGGTGTTGCAAGGTAGGGCAAGAGTAAAAAGTATTTCAGTTGCTGATTAGAGACCAAGGCTGGACAGGTCAAAGCCCAGCCTGCTGCTGAGTGGGGAGGGAGACTTAATAACAGCAGAGACATGGTGAGGCTGAGGCACTTGATGAACTCCTGCCTTCAGGGCAAGGGCTCCAGGAGGAGCAGAGCAGGGACTAGCAGGAACCTCAGGCCAGCCAGCAAAGGCACGGGCCAGGCTCTGCCCCTGCAGGGGACTCCTCTTGCCACTGGCACTGGTTGGAGTCTGCCTAGCTGGCAACAGCCGTGTGGGAAAGGTCTTAGTTGGCAGGAGATGGCCAAGAGGCAGATGTGCCTTGGCAGCAAGGGAAGCCAGCACTGTCCTGGGCTGTGTGACCAGGAGTATGGCCAGGAGAGCAAGGGAGGGGATTGTGCAGGTAACTACACTCAGATTTCAGATCCTCAGAACAGCAAAGGTGTTGGGAAGTAAAGGACAGGTCCTGCTTGACTAACCTGATCTTCTTCTACCACAAGGTGACCTGCTTTGGATGAAGGAAAGGCTGTGAATGTTGCTTAACTGGACTATAGGAAAGCTCTTGACACTGCCTCCCACAGCATCCTCCTGGAGGATCTGGCTGCTCATGGCTTGGGTGGGTGAATACCTTGTTGGGTAAAAAAACTGGCCAGATGGCCTGGCCCAAAGAGTGGTGGGAACCTGAGGTAACTCCAGTTGGTGACTGGTCATGAGTGGTGTGGTGGGTTGAAAGTACCCCCCAGGGCTCAATACTGGGACCAGTTCTCTTGACTGTCTTTATCCCTGAGCTGGATGAGGGGATCAAGGGCATCCCCCAGATCTTTGCAGATGACAACCAGTTAGATGATTGTTGATCTGCTTGAAGGTACACTGGCTCCACAGAGAAGTCTGGACAGTCTGACTGGATGACATGAAGTTCAACAAGGCCAAGCGCCATCTCCTGCACTTGGGTCACAACAACCTCATGAATGTTGCAGGCTTGGGGCTGAGTGTCTGGAAAGTGCTCAGCAGAAAAGGATCTGGGTGTTGGTCAACAGCCATCTGAAGAAGAGCCAGCATGTGCTCAAGTGGCCAAGAAAGCCACCAGCATCCTGATCTGGGCCAGCAATAGTGTGGTCAACAGGAGGAATTTCTCACAAGTGACAAGCAATAGGACAAGAGGAAAGAGTCTGGAGTTGTTGTGTTGTTCTTGCCTGCTTTGTGGTCATTGGGTGACAAATGAAGGCATGAACCCTGTTGCCATAGAGCAATGAGATTGCAGAAATTCAGAGAGCAGAGAATCTCAGAAGTCCTTGCAGAAGTCCTTTTGTCCTGGAATAGGCATTACTAAACCAGCTAAACTGTTTGGCCACTGCCCTTTCTCCTCCCTTCCTGTTGCAGGGTCCAGGTTGAGGTAAAGAAGCCAATATTCAGATGCCATTGAGGCTGCATAGGGGGGGTGTGTGGAAGCTGGACCCCATGCCTCATATTTCACAAAGACAACTGCACATGTCAGAGGCTAGTCGAGAAGGTGTGTGCAGTTTGCCTGCCATACAGCACTTTGAACTGATTGGTGACATTTGAATAGGTGATCTGCCATTGGACTCTTCAGTTTTCAAAAGGGGAATTTCTAGGGGATTATTCAAGAGCCACACCCTGTTCCTTAGCGGGATTCAAGGTGGCAACAAGCACCCACTTGGTGCCTGCCTTCAGGGCGATTACCTGCTATTGTTCTGTTAGCAGCATGTTACGTTCTGAGCCACACCACAGCAGTGTGCTCTCTTTCTCTCCCTCACTTCCTCCAATTTGGGATTTGTTTTTGGATTATCGCTGCACTTTGGACTACAAATTTGCAGCACCGTGCATCTCTTCATTTAGCAAAGTTTTGGTGACTCAAAGCTCAGTGGTTCATGAGTAACTAAAGCTAATTCACTTGGTTATTTCTAAAGTTCAGAGACTGTTTCTCTGTGGCTCAACTCCACAGCGAGGCTGGGAGGGTCTGTCCCCCCTCCCGAGGTGGCATAGCTGTTTGTTTATGTGTTATAAGAGTTTCCAGTTTGTTCCTCTGAATTCCAAATTTCTGACTTTTCTAGACTGTTATTCCATTGTTCCTTAGTGTCCTATGGTGTGTAATCAACCTATCATCGACCGGGCAAATGAACCTGGATCAAATTAGCTCGGAAAAATAATTTTTGATATCTAATAAATCATTTTCATATTTTATCAGATTTTCATCTTATAAATTTGATCATAAACCATATCACACAGTCAGATCTATGGTGTCTCAGAACCCACTCTATGATGTCGCACAACCCTCTGTATGATGTCACAACTCCTGCTCCATTGTGTAACACATCTAACTAAATGATGTCACTCAGCCTACTGTGAGATGTCACAGACTCTGCTCTATGATGTCACACAACCTACTCTATGATGTTACTCGACGAGCTCTGTAATGTCACAACTCTGGCTCTGTGATGTCACACCTGCCACTAAATGATGTCAGTCAGCCTGCTCTGTGACATCTTGCAAGCTGCTCTATGATGTCACATAATCCTCTCTATGATGCCTCACAACCCTCTCTATGGTGTCTCACATCCTGCTCTATGTTGTCAAACACTCAGCTCTATGATGCCACACCAGCAGCTCTGTGATATCACACAGACTGCTCCATGGTGTCACAGAAGTCACTTTATGGTGTCACTCATACCACAAACACTGTGATGTCACACAGCTGACTATATGCTGTCACACAACACACTCTGTGATGTCACACAGCCTGCTCTATGATGTCACACATCACACTGAATGATGTCACACATCACACTAAATGATGTCACTCAGCCTCCTCTATGATGTCAATTCACTCTATGATGCCATGTAGTCCACCGTATGCTGTCACACCTTCTCTCTCACAGCCTTCTCCCTGATGTCACACATAATGCTCTAGGTTGTCACAGATCACTCTGTCATGTCACACAGCTCTCTCTAGGATGTCACACAGCTCATTCTGTGATGTCTCACAACATGAACTGTGATGTTGCACAGACCACTCAGTGTCACACCTCCGGCTCTGTGTTTTCTCACAACCCAATCTGTGCTGCCACACAGTCAGCTCTGGGACATCACACAGTCAGCTCCATGATGTCACAGAACTCATTCTGTGGTGACACACAACACACTCTGAGATGTCCAAGAACCCACTCTAGGAAGTCACACAACCCACACTATGCCAGGCAGCTGGCTCTGTGATGCCACACAGGCAGTTCAATGATGTCACACAACACTCTAAATGATGTCACCCAGAGTGCTCTATGAGGTCACACAACTCATTCTGTGATGTCATGAAATATGCTCTATGATGTCACAAAGCTGGCTCCGTGATATCACACAAATTGTGCTTCCATTTCACTTAAGCCCTGGTCTTGTGGTTTATAAGTGGGTGAAGCTACTTGTGTCATAGCTTTTTACAGTCTCTGTGATGATGGCAAAGGTACTGAAGGCCTTCTTTGCCTCAGTCTTCATTCCTAAGAGCAGCCCTCAGGAAGCTCAGTCTCTAGAAGCAAACGGCAGAACTGGAGAGATGTGGACATTCCTCTGGTCAGTCAGGACAGGGTTAGAGATCTCTTATCCCATCTCAAGACACACAAATCCATGGGTCCTGATGGGATGCACCCATGGGTGCTGAGACAGCTGCTCACACTGTTGCTGAAGCTCTCTCCATCATCTTTGAGAAGTCCTGGAGAACAGCAGAGGTGCCTGGGGACTGGGAGATAACAAATGTCACTGCAGTCTTCAAAACAGGCAAAAAGGAGGAGCCAGGCAACTACAGAGCAGTCAGCCTCACCTCCATCCCTGGAAAGATGATGGAGCAGCTCCTCCTGGAGGTCCTCTCTAACCACATGGAAGACAAGAAGCTTATCAGGAGTAGTCAACATGGATTTGCCAAGAGGAGATCCGTCTGAATGATATGAAAGCCTTCTATGAAGTTATGACCAAGTGGGTAGATGAGGGCAGAGCAGTGGGTGTCATATATCTTGACTTCAGTCAAGCTTTTGATGCTGTATCCCATAACATCCTCATAGAAAAACTGAGGAGATGTGGCATAGATGGCTGTCAGTGAGGTGGATTGCAAACTAGCTTGACAAGAGAGCTCAGAGGGTTGTCATCAGTGGCACAGAGACAACTTGGAGGCCTGTGGCCAGTGGTGTCCCCCAGGGATCAGTCCTGGGTCCAGTTTTGTTCAATATCTTTCTCAACCACCTGGCTGAGGGCATTGAGGGTACCCTCAGCAAGTTCTGATGATACAAAATTGGGAGGGTTGGCTGACACCCCTCAGGCTGTGCTGCCATCCAACGTGACCTGGACAGGCTGAGAGCTGGGTGAAGGCAAACCTCATGGAGTTTAATAAGGACAAGTGCAAGGTCCTGCATCTGGGGAGAAATAACAACAGGCACCAGGACAGGTTAGAGGCTGCCCTGCTGGAAAGCAGTTCCACAGAGAAAGACCTTGGAGTGCTGGTGGACAGCAAGTTCTGCATGGCACAGCAATGTGCTCTTGTGGCCAAGAGAGCCAATGGGATCCTGGGATGCATCAAGAAAGGTGTCCAGCAGGTCTAGGGAAGTTCTTCTACCTCTCTACTCTGCCCTGCTGAGACCACATCTGCAATATTGTGTCCAGTTCTGGGCTCCCCAGTTCAAGAGAGACAGAGACCTGCTTGAGAGAGTCCAACGGAAAGCCAGGAAGATGCTTAGGGGACTTGAGCATCTCCCCTGTGAAGAGAGACTGAGAGCCCTGGGGCTGTTTAGTCTGGAGAAGAGAAGACTGAGAGGGAATCTGATCAATGTCTATCAATATCTGAGGGGTGGGTGTCAAGTGGAGGGGGACAGGCTCTATTGGGTAGTTCACAGTGATAAACCAAGGAACAATGAGTTCAAACTAGAACATAGAAGATTTCATCTCACCATGAGGAGAAACTTCTTTACAGTGAGGGTGGTGGAGCACTGGTGCAGGCTCCCCAGGGGGGTTGTGGAGTCTCCTTCTCTGGAGACTTTTCAAACCTACCTAGATGCATTGCTGGGCAGACTACCCTAAGTGATCCTGCTCTGGCAGGGGGGTTGCACCTGATGATCTCTTGAGGTCCCTTCCAGCCTCTGATAAACAGTGATCTGTGATCCTGTGATCCAGAGACCCTTTGCCAGCTGTGCCAGGTTTTGTATATTTTCATTTACCCTTTTCTTCATACATTTGTAACCTTCCTTTTACTCAAATGCCTTTTATGTTTTGTTAAACCTACCTTTCTACTTCCAAATCGAGTCAAGACTCTTTCTTTCATAATTTTACCTCTCTTTTCTCCTACCTAATTTGCTTCCCCCTACCAGAAAAAAAAAAGGGAGGGGGAAGGCAGTCCAAACCTGTTCCATTTGGGCTTTTGGACTCCAGGAAAGCTCAAACCACAACAGATGGGATTAGTGATGCAATCTTGTACTGCGACAGGCCCAGTCTGAACTGGAAGGGGTTCAGGGCATCCAGTCTATACTGGGATGGGGCTAAATCTGACAGGGTCCCCACTCCTTCCTGGGTGATGACAGGAGATCCAGTTTGTACTGGGAAGGGAGTTCAATCTCTCCTAGGAGGGCCTCAGGGATAACATTTGGTACTGTCAGTGGCCACTCTTCCTGGGATGATCCAGGCCAGCCAGTTTTCACTGGGACAAGGCTCAGTCTGTGTGGTCAAGGATTGAAGGGACTCAGTTTGTATGGGAAGAGGCCCAGTTTGTGCTGGCACAGGATTAGGGCTTTCAGGTTGTACTGGGAGGGGGCCCAGTCTTTACTGGGAGAGGCCATGGGATGATGTTTTACTGGGAGGTGTTAGAGATTGTCCTAGGAGTCACCCAGGGGTGCAGTTTGTAGTGGGAGGAAGTAGAGTGTGTCCTGGGAGGGGGTCAGAGTATCCATTGTCCACTTGGAGGGATGTGTTGGATGGTGGGAGGGTGAAAGGGGATCCAGGCAAGTGGGTACTGGGATAAGATCAGGGGAACCAGTTCCTGCTGGGATGGTTTGAAACTGTCTTTTTAGTTTTTCCTTGCAAATTTCAGAACAGAGAAAGTGAAAGAGTGTAAATAAGTCACTATTGGGTGTAAGAAATCAAAATACTGATTGTTCTAAACACTTCCATTGGATAGATAGAAATGTTTAAGAACTATTACCCAAAACAAAGTGGGGCAGTCTGCACATTCTGCGTTCTGCAGTGGGGGCAGTTGCTGGGCTGTCTGGCTGCTGTTTCTTCTTCTCTTCTGGCTGAAGATAACACGTACTGACCTTGGCAGCTACGTTAACAACTTTCTGCTTAACTAACTCTGCTTCTCTGTCCAGGGGGGTCTGGGGGGAAGCTCCTGGGAGAGAGAGAGGCCCCTTTGGGAGGGTCCCCTTGGGGGGAAGCAAAGGGAGATCGGTTGTGCTTTTCTCTTGATTGTATATATTTGTAAATGTTGTGAATTTTGTATATTTGTACATATTCATTGCATTTCATCGTAGATTGTAGACTCTGCTTGTAAATACAGCCTTCATTTGCTTCCAGACTGGTTAGCCTGGTTACTTGTTGGTGGGGGGGGAATTTCAGCTCACACTGACACACAAGGTCAAGTCTGTACCTGGAGATGTTAATGGGACCCACTGTGGACTAGGGCAGGGCCTGTGTGTACTGGGAGGGGCGCAGAGGATTCAGTTTCTATCTATAGGATGACTTGGCCAAACTTTCTTAGGAGAGTTTAAAGGGACCTAGTTGGACAGGGGTGGTGTCCAGTCTGGACTGGGAGGGGAATAGTGTCTCCAGTTTGTACTGCAATGGCAGGGCTCAGAGAGTGGTGGTGACTGGAGTTAAGTCTGGCTGGTGCCCAGTTCCTAGTGGCAACCCCCAGGGTTCAGTCCTGAGCCCTGTCCTCTTTAATATCTTTATCAATGACCTGGATGAGAGGATGGAGGCAGCCTCAGTCCATTTGCAGATGACACCAAGCTGGGTGGCTGTGTGGATCTGCTAGAGGGTAGGGAGGCTTTGTAGCAGGACCTGGACAGGTTAGACCCAAAGGCCAAGGCTAAATGGATGAAGTTTAAGAAGGCCAAGGGCCAGGTCCTCCACCTGGGTCACAACAACCCCATGGTAAGCTGCAGACCTGGGGCTGTGTGGTTGGAAAGCTGTGACTCAGAGAGGGACCTGGGGCTGTTGGTTGGCAGTCAATGAAATATGAGTCAGCAGTGCCCAGGTGGCCAAGAAAGCCAAAGGCATCCTGGCTTGGGTTAGAAAGAGGGTGGGCAGCAGGGACAGGGAGGTGATCATCCCCCTGTGCCCAGCACTGCTGAGGCCACACCTGGAGTATTGTGTTCACTTCTGGGCCCCTCACTACAGGAGGGACAAAGCAGCTCTGGAGCATGTCCAGAGGAAGGACAACGAGGCTCAGGAAGGGCCTGGAGCACCTGGGCTGTGAGGAGCATCTGAGGGAGCTGGGGGTGTTCAGTGTGGAGAAGAGGAGGCTGAGGGGAGACCTCATTGCTCTCTCCAGCTCCCTGAAGGGAGGTTGGAGCAAGGAGGGGCAGCCTCTGCTCCTTGGGGACAAGCAAGAGCACCAGAGGAAAGGGTTCCAAGCTGTGCCAGGGGAGGTTCAGGCTGGCTGCTAGGAAATATTTCTTCCCAGAGAGGTTTCTCAGGCATTGGAATGGTCTGCCCAGGGCAGTGCTGGAGTCACCATCCCTGGAGGTGTTTAAGCAGCTGTGGGCCTGGCACTTAGGGACATGGTTTAGTGCTGACCCTTCAGTGCTGGCTGGAAGCTTGGACTGGAGGAGCTTTGAGATCTCTTCCAGTGGCTTTGCTGTGATTCTGTGATTCTGGATGCAGCCAGAGGGATGCACTTTGTGCTGGGACAGGACCCAGCCTGTAGGGGAGGAGGAAAGGTGATGCAGTTTGTCCT
>NW_026539400.1:0-14671 GCF_027791375.1 Indicator indicator | reverse complement strand
TGTATGACAGAGCAGACCATGACCTTAGCATCCCATGTGCTGTTTCCTATGTGTTGGGAACCCCTAACACCATCTGATAATGAAAACCTTTGGAGGTGCAAGGAGTAGTTTTTACCTCTCTTCTGTGGAAGAGATGGAGGCTCAGGGGAGACCTTAGTGCTCTCTGTAACTCCCTACAGGGAGGTTGTAGCCAGGTGGGGGTTGGGCTCTTCTCCCAGGCAAGGAGTGACAGAAGGAGACAATCAGAGAATTGTCAGGGTAGGAAGGGACCTCAAGGCTCAGCCAGTTCCAACCCCCCTGCCATGGGCAGGGACACCTCACACTACAGCAGGTTGCTCACAGCCACATCCAGCCTGGCTGCAAAAACCTCCAGGGATGAGGCTTCCACCACCTCCCTGGGCAACCTCTGCCAGTGTCTCACCACCCTCATGATGTAAAACTTCTTCCTAACATCCAATCTGAAGGAGGACACAGTCTCAGGCTGCACCAGGGGAAGTTTAGGCTGGAGGTGAGGAGAAAGTTCATCCCAGAAAGAGTAATTGGCCATTGGGATGTGCTGCCCAGGGAGGTGATGGAGTCACTATCCCTGGAGGTGTGCAAAAAAAGCTTGGATGTGGCACTTGGAGCCATGGGTTAGTTGTCAGGAGGTATCAGTTAATAGTTTGGACTTCAGGATCTCTGAGGTCTCTTCCAACCTGGGTGATTCTGTGGTTCTCTGATTCTCTAAATGGACTAACTGCAAGAAAGATACTGAGGGGAGCAGTGGTGTGCCCCAGGGACCAGTACTGGGCCCAGGTCCATTCAACATCCTCACTGATGACTTGGATGAGGACATTGAGTCTACCATTAGTACATTCACAGCTGACACCAAGCTGGGGGGAAAGTCAATCTGCTGGAGGGTAGGAAGACTCTCCAGAGAGACCTGGGCAGGCTGGGCTGAGGCCAACAGGATCAGGTTTAACAAAGCCAAGGGCTGGTCCTGCACTTTAGTCACACCAACCCCATGCAGAGCTACAGGCTGGGGGTGAGTGGCTGGAGAGCAGCCTGGCAGAGAGGGACCTGGCAGTGCTGGGGGACAGCAGCTGGACAGGAGCCAGCAGTGTGCCCAGGGGGCATGGAAGGCCAATGGCATCCTGGCCTGGATCAGGAATGGTGTGGCCAGCAGGAGCAGGGATGGAATTCTGCCCTGTGCTCAGCATTGCTGAGGTCTCACCTCCAGCACTGTGTGCAGCTCTGAGCAACACTGCAAGAGAGAGCTTGAGGTGCTGGAGCAGGTCCAGAGGAGAGCAACCAGACTGGGGAAGGGACTGGAGGGAAAGGCTGATGAGGAGAGGCTGAGGGAGCTGGGGGTGTTCAGCCTGGAGCAGAGGAGACTCAGGGGGGACCTTATCACTCTCTACAACCACCTGAAGGGAAGCTGTAGTCAGGTGGGGGTCAGGATCTGCTCCCAGGCAACTTGTGCCAGGACAAGAGGGCATGGCCTGAAGCTGTGCCAGGGGAGGGTTAGGTTGGATATTAGGAAGCACTTCCTCAGGGAAAGGGTAATCAGGCACTGGGATGGACTGCCCAGGGAGGTGGTGGAGTCACCATCCCTGGAGGTGTTTAAGGCAAGATTGTCTGTGGCACTTGGTGCCATGGTCTGGTTGATGTGGTGGTGCTAGGTCATAGGCTGGGCTGGGTGATCTCAGAGGTCTATTCCAGCCTCAGTAATTCTGTGATTTACCTTTTCATGAGTTTGAAGCAGCAGCTGTAATGAAGGTAACAGTGACCACATTTTGAAGGAGCTATGCAAAAGTGTTTCCTGGCATGTTCTAGATAGCAGATGTATAGTAAAACAAACAAACAAACAAAACCCAAAACAAACCATAAACAAATCTGGGGTCAGACTTTTCAGCTGATGTGAAGCTGATGGACTGGGTGTCAGCCCATCCTACGCGAGCCCTGCTGGCTCCTGCTGAGTGGAAAGTGTGTAAAGAGTCACACATCTTTTTCTTTTTTTTCCACCTCCCCACCTTGGGGCAGGCAGAGAAGAAGCCAAAGCAGCTGTTAGGATCTCAAAAGACTGAAATGAGTTTTCCCAGATCCCTTAAGCCTCAGACACCAGTCCAACAAACAGGGCCAAGTCCCCTGCACTGCAAAAAGGCTGACACTGACTAACTCCTGCAGAGTTACAGACAGTGGCTAAAGCTTTGCACACTTGAAAAATAGACACAACAAGAAGCACAGTCTCACAGTATATCAGAGGTTGGAAGGGACCTCCAGAGATCATCAGGTCCAATCCCCCTGCCAGAGCAGCATCACCCAGGGGAGTCTGCACAGGAATGCATCCAGGTGGGTTGGGAAAGTCTCCAGAGAAGGAGACTCCACAACCCCCCTGGGCAGCCTGCTCCAGGGCTCTGTCACCCTCACTGGAAAAAAGTTTCTCCCCATGTTGAGCTGAAACCTTCTCTGGTCAAGTTTGTCTCCATTGTTCCTTGGTTTATTGCTGTGCACCACCCAAAAGAGCCTGGCCCCCTCCCCTTGACCCCCACCCCTCAGCTATTGATAGACATTGATCAGATCCCCTCTCAGCCTTCTCTTCTGCAGACTAAACAGCCCCAGGGCTCTCAGGCTCTCTTCCCAGGGGAGATGCTCAAGTCCCCTAAGCATCCTCCTGGCTCTCCCTTGGACTCTCTCCAGCAGGTCTCTGTCTCTCTTGACCTGGGGAGCCCCAAACTGGACACAGGATTGCAGCTGTGGTCTCAGCAGGGCAGAGCAGAGGGGGAGCAGAACCTCCCTAGCCCTGCTGGCCACACTTTTCTTGCTGCCCCCCAGGCTCCCATTGGCTCTCTTGGCCACAAGGGCACATTGCTGTCCCATGCAGAACTTGCTGCCCACCAGCACTCCAAGGTCTTTCTCTGTGGAGCTGCTTTCCAGCAGGGCAGCCTCTAACCTGTCCTGGTGCCTGCTGTTATTCCTCCCCAGCTGCAGGACCCTGCCCTTGTCCTTCTTGACCTTCCTGAGGTGTTCCTGCCCCCAGCTCTCAGCCTGTCCAGCTCTGGTTGGATGTCAGCACAGCCTGACAGGGTCAATCAACAACGAGACAAAAATTAAAGCAGAAGAGCACTCAGACTAGCTGGAAAGGAGGGGAGGGGAGGGAAAATTTGTCTTTGCCTTGCACTGTTGCACACAGCAAATGAAGACAGACAGAGATTTCCCTCAGGGGAATGCAGAGCTGACAATAAATTCTTGCAGGCATTTCCAAGAGAGGTACAAGGCTGGCAGAGAAATGCATTGGCACAGCCTCTCTTTAGCAAATCAGTCCTTGGGACAGAGTATTTCTGGGAAAGCTTTTGGCCACCCCTTTCTCAGCACTGCCCTGCACCCTGAGTGGAGCAGTGAGTGAGTGCTCACAGCCTGGCTGTGTCCTGGGGCTGTCAGTCCTGCTGATTGCAAGCATGGGCCTACTAAGAAAAGTGACTCTCTGAAGGATAACCTCAAGGTGTTTCTATTTATTGCCTCTCACTGACTTCCAGATCAAGTGAACTGGAAAAAGAAGAAGAAAAAAAAAAACAAACAACAAACCCATTGCAGATAACTGAGGCCAGATTGGGTTTTTTCTTCTATCCATCAATAGCCAATTAACAACCCAAGAGTGTTTTTTTTTCTTTTTTTTTTCTTTTCCCCTTTCTTTTTCAGAGCTGAGCAAACCAAACCTGCAAGTTTCAGTGCAGCTTTCACGCTTTTGCCATTTAAAAGAAACAAATCCCTCTCTCCAGAGCTCCCTTCCCTGCAATGTACAGCTCCCCCTTGGCAGCCAGGGAGGTCCTGAAGAGGAGAGGCTCCAGCATTAAGAGAATCATAGGATTGCTTGGGTTGGAAAAGACCTCCAGGATCATCTAGTCCAACCATAAACCAACACCACCATGGCCACTGAACCATGTCCCAAAGTGTCATATCCACATGATTTTTGAACACCACACCAGGGATGGTGACTCTACTGCCTCCCTGGGAAGCCTGTTCCAATGCCTGACCATTATTTCAACAAAGAAGTTAGGGGTTGGAAGGGACCTCTGGAGATCATTGAGTCCAACCCCTCCCTGCCAGAGCAGCACCATAGAATCCAGCACAGCTCACACAGGAACACATCCAGATGGGGCTGGCAAGTCTCCAGAGGAGACTCCACAACCTCTCTGGGCAGCCTGCTCCAGGGCTCTGGGACCCTCACAGTGAAGAAGTTCCTCCTCATGGTGAGGTGGAACCTCCTGTGCTGTGGCATCTTCCCTCACAGACAGCAGAGGAGAGGCAAGGGGATGCTCTACCTGCTCATCCCTTTAGTGAACTTCAGATTCAGTTTGGGTGGATGCACTCCCCTTCACTATTTTTTTAAGCCCTCCTACACACCCAGAACTGTCCTGTACACTTGAAATGTCCATCACTGGTTTTACTCTGCTAGGTATACGTGCTGCATGGCAACATAAATCATGAATAACTCCATCAAAGTTGGTGGAACCAAGCCAGGAGAAGAAAAAAAGAAAAACCCAGCCCAATATCCACCTTCTTAAGCTGTCCCATATGTTGCCTATTTTCTTTTCCACCAGGAAAACAGCTGTTGAGTACCCAATGGTGTCTAGAACATGTTGCAAAAATATCACAAGGCAGCTTAGCTCAAATGCTCAAATCATGTCAAGTCCCTCAGGGGCTTCAGCCTGCATCTCACTTTGCTCTGGGTCAGAATCTAAGGGGGCTGAGATTGCAGGCACCAGGACCAGAACCAGACAGAGAATTTACAGGGCTTGGGTTTTCTTTTATTCCATCTTTGCAATCCCTGTGCCCCACTTTCCCTCCCCCCTAAGTAAAAGGAGGGAGAGGGGAAAGAGAGGGAGAGGGGGAAAGAGAGGGAGAGGGGGAAAGAGAGGGAGAGGGGGAAAGAGAGGGAGAGGGGGAAAGAGAGGGAGAGGAAAGAGGGAGAGGGAAAGAGGGAGAGGGGAAAGAGAGGGAGAGGGGAAAGAGAGGGGGAAAGAGAGGGAGAGGGGGAAAGAGAGGGAGAGGGGGAAAGAGAGGGAGAGGGGGAAAGAGAGGGAGAGGGGGAAAGAGAGGGAGAAGGCACAGAAACTGCATGCAGAAACATCTATCCTGATGAGAATTTCCAGCTGTGTTATTTTTCCATCAGAGCAGGCAAAGCTGGATGTTCTGTTGCATTCTTTCCCCCTGCTTGTCCCCTTTGCTCTGCTACGTGGCCTGGACTGAAGCATTCCAGAACTTGGCTATGCTCAGGAAAATGTTGGAAAAGAGCAAAAGGAAAAATGAAGGTGAGGCAGTACTGCCAAGCCATAGATGCAATTGACTCTGTTACCTCCAGTAACAGAAACATGGAAAGCAAGGAAGAATGCTTGGAAGATGGAAAAGACTTAGAACTACTTCATGAGAACTGGGAGACAACCAACCTGTATAAAGCAAAGCTTTAACATGGCTAAGGTTTTGCATTCTCACAGGAAGCTGAACTCAAACGGTGACCTCCAGTTCTTCCATCTTTCAGTTTTAGGTCACAGGCAACTTCTAGGTTGACCCTGCAACAGTTTTTCATGGGATGACCACCAGGAGCTCCAGCTCCTCAGATTATGTCATTGCACTATTTGGTGCCAAACAGCTGCCACCTCCTCTCTTTAGTGTAATGCTCATTCATAGCTCTTTTGGGCTAAGGGTTGAGACAACAGAGAGATGTCTGAGCTAGAAGTGCAGAGGGAAGTTTTCTCACTTCAGGGACTTCAAGCATATCCAGGCCTGAAACCACACAGCAAGTGCTGGATCTCTTGGATTCTGTGGTTATGAATTGTAGGCAAAATCTCAGTCAAGCCTGCAGCATTGGTTAAAGTCTACTGGAAGGGGGATGCCAAGGGCAGTGGGACTGTACCAACCACTGGTCCATGGCAAAGCAACCTACAGCACACTGCTCAGCAATCAGTTCCCTCCAAGAGGAGCAGCTGAACATAAATCTGCAGGCACAGCACTGAAAGGTCACAGCACGTCCTCAGCCTGCTGCCTGCTGAAGTGATGCTGGCTATGAGCAGTTTATCTTCCCTCTCCAATTTGCCTGTGCTCGTGAACCTTTCTTTGCAGCACACTTGTAGGGATTTCTGGCCTTGTCACATCTTACTCTGTTCATACTGAAATACTCAATTTCTTAAAATTTCTTTAAGGAACTCAGAGAAATAAGAAGTATTACCTGCCTCAGAGCTGGTTCCTTGAAGCCTTTCTTTGCAGGAGTACCCTTCCCAGCCCCAATTGGTAAAGGGAAGGAAAACCTCTCTGGTGTTGCCTGATATTAACTCAAGGCACCTGCCACAGAAGCAGAGTTGTTAGCAGAGGAAGATTGGTTCAAGAGCTGAAACTGACTGTGAAATATTTTGCCAAGTTAACCAGCTGTGCCACCTCTTGACAACTTTCATCCTACCTCCCTTCATTCTGCACTTCCTTCTACTCTCCTCTATTCCCAGTCACTGCCCTCTCCTCTGCAACATTTCCAAGTTGTGTTTAGGTCCTGCAGCTGGGTCAGGGCAATCCCAGGCACTGATATAGGCTGGGCAGGGACTGGCTTGAGAGCAGCTCTGAAGAAAAGGCCTTGGGGGTGCTGGGGGATGAGAAGCTCAACAGGAGCCAGCAGTGAGCACTTGCAGCCCAGAGAGCCAAGCAGAGCCTGGGCTGCAGCAAGAGAAGTGTGGCCAGCAGGGCAGGGAGGGGATTCTCCCCCTCTGCTCCACTCTGCTGAGACCACACCTGGAGCTCTGGGTCCAGTTCTGGAGCCTCTGTTCCAGGAAGGATCTGGAGGTGCTGGAAGGTGTCCAGAGAAGGGCCATGAGGGTGAGCAGAGGGCTGGAGCTGCTCTGCTCTGGAGACAGCCTGAGAGAGTTGGGGTTGTTCAGTCTGGAGAAGAGAAGGCTCTGAGGAGACCTTCTTGTGGCCTTCCAGGATCTGAAGGGGGCTCCAAGAAAGCTGGGGAGGGACTTTTGAGGGTGTCAGGGAGTGATAGGACTGGGGGGAATGGAGCAAAACTAGAAATGGGGAGATTCAGATTGGTTGTCAGGAAGAAATTCTTCCCCACGAGGGTGCTGACACTGGAAGAGGTTGCCCAGGGAGGTGATGGAAGCCTCATGCCTGGAGGTTTTTGCAGCCAGGCTGGATGTGGCTGTGAGCAACTTGATCTAGTGTGATGTGTCCCTGGCCATGGCATGGGATTGGAACTGGCTGATCCTTGAGGTCCCTTCCAACCCTGACAATTCTGAGATTCTATGATCACACACTGGTAGAATTTTCTCTCTCACTTCTTGGGTCATACATTTATTTCACATTTTAGAATGCCAACACTTTTCTGTCCCTCCCATGACAAAACTGTGCCTCCACCACACAGCAGCTTTTAGCTATACCACAGCCTTTAATACCTGTCTCTCCTAAAATGTAAATTTTAGAAGTCACTGATCCCTTGCTGCTTTTCCTCTGGACTTGGGCTTTGCCAGATGCTTTCTCATTACCTCATTCAGATTCAATTTCACTTTCCTTCGCACTAAATACTGCTGCAGATACCTAACACTTCCACTCAGCTATACAAAAATAGAGAGACCTTTCATCCACTTTAAACGAAAAGAAAATCTGTTGTGGTTCCCTTGTAATACAACAGAAACCTATGCCGTGAGTCTTTCTGGTTTGTATTCCTCCCCCACCTCCTCCTCCCCTAAACTCCCAACCAGTCGCTCGCCCTGGGGTGGCTGGAGCCTGGCTCTGTGTTGTTAACGTGGTGAGAAGTGTTTCCATTCACCCCCAGCGCCCGGGAGCTGGATATAGCCTCTGCGTCACCTGAAATTCAAGAGGCAGCCCTGCGGCATGTGGCACAGGACATTCCCAGGAGCTGCAGGTGCCTGCCTCATGCTCAACGTGCCTTAGAGCAGCCTGGGAATAAAGGGATATGTTTTGAAGAGATAGTGCTGCTTCAAACTGCGGTAATCTACGTGGTTTCCCCCTGGATAATTCCACTGAAGGACATTTCTGCTTCTCTTTCTGCTCCCCTTGCCCTTCACCTGCCGACCAACCTCTTTGCTTTCACTGCTCCCTCCTCCCCACCCCTTTTTCTTTTGGTTTTATTTTTTGCGGCTAGGTGTTTTTTCCTGGCAAAAATTCCCGTTGAGGAGGTGTGGAGACACCCATGACAAACTTTCTTTGGGACATAGCTGTGGTCCAGGTATGATACAAAGCCCATGAATCAGTTATGAGGAATGCAGAAGAAGGTCGTGACCCTGCCTGCCCCATCCAGCCTTTGCAGACAGCCAGGTGGGTGCAGCATGAAAGCACCCAGGAGGGACTGAGCTACAGAAACTGAAGTTATCAACAGAAAGGGCTTGTTGGTTTGGGTTTTTTTAAAGTGGACTCATCACAGAGTGGCTTGGATGGGAAGGGACCTTAAAGATCAATGACACAGACAGTGAGATTGAATGCACCATCAGCAAGTGTGCAGAGGACACCCAGCTGAGTGGTGCTGTGGATACACCAGAGGGACAGGATGGCATCCAGACAGGCTGGAGAGGTGGTGCCCAGGTGAACCTCATGAGGTTCAACAAGAGCAAGTGCAGGGTTCTGCACCTGGGCCAGAACAATCCTCACTGTCAATACAGACTGGGGGAGGAGGGGAGAGAAAGCAGCCCTGAGGAAAAGGACTTGGGGGTGCTGCTGGATGAGAAGCTGGCCAGGAGCAGGCAGTGTGAGCTTGCAGCACAGAAGGCAAATCCCAGCCTGGGCTGCATCCAAAGCAGCATTGCCAGCAGAGCCAGAGAGGTGATTCTGCCACTTTGCTCTGCTCTGCTGAGACCTCACCTGCAGTGCTGTGTGCAGGTCTGGAGCCCTCAATACAGGAAGGACATGGACCTGATGGAGAGGGTCCAGAGGAGGGACATGAAAATGCTCAGGGGGTTGGAGCAGCTCTGCTCTGAGGACAGGCTGAGGGAGCTGGGGGTGTTCAGCCTGCAGAAGAGAAGGCTCCAGGGAGACCTAAGAGCAGCCTGCCAGGATCTGAAGGGGGCTCCAGGAAGGCTGCAGAGAGACTGTTTGCAAAGGGCTGCAGGGACAGGACGAGGAACAATGGCTTCAAAGCAGAGAAAAGCAGACTGAGACTGGATGTGAGGAACAAGTTCTGCACCATGAGGGTGGTGGAGCACTGAAAGAGGTTGCCCAGGGAGGTGGTGGAGTCACCATCCCTAGAGATGTTCAAGAGAAGCCTGGATGAGGCACTCAGTGCCATGGTCTGGTTGATTGGATAGGGCTGGGTGATAGGTTGGACTGGGTGAGCTTGGAGGTCTCTTCCAGCCTGGTTGATTCTATGATTCTGTACTTACATTACTCTTCACTGGATCAGGACAAAGGTTCCAGCTTTGGCTCCACAGTCTTGGTCTTCGTGTCATTAACGAGCAAGTGAAGTAAAAACAAGCTATGGGGAAGTTTAGTTTAACTTCTTGGGATTGTTTTTTTTTTTTTATTCCACTTGTGTGAAGCACTACATTGCTTGGTGAGATGGGAGGTGACAGTTAATGCTGAACATTTTCAAATGCCATCTATTGCAGGGTGGCAACACAGAGGTTTGCATTGTGTTGGTCAGTTTAGGACTCACAGTGGGTTTCTGAAAAAAATAACAAATTCTTCATGCAGGATATCTCTCTGATGCTTTTTCAGATGCTTATCCTCTCTGCTGCTCTCTCATTTGGCATTCTAGCCTACAACAGTTAAAGTAGATGTTAATCTTGACATCAGCTTCAGAAACAATGGTATTAATTATATGACACAAAAAGCATAAAAGTGAAAGAAACCTTTTCACATACCTGAAGCCCACCAGTACCACAGCACTTCAGAGGTTGGAAGGGACCTCCAGAGATCATCAGGTCCAGCCCCCTGCCAGAGCAGCATCACCCAGGGGAGTCTGCACAGGAATGCATCCAGGTGGGGTTGGAAAGTCTCCAGAGAAGGAGACTACACAACCCCCATGGGCAGCCTGCTCCAGGGCTCTGTCACCCTCACTGGAAAGAAGTTTCTCCTCATGTTGAGCTGAAACCTTCTCTGGTCAAGTTTGAACCTCTTGTTCCTTGGCTTATTGCTGTGCACCACCCAAAAGAGCCTGGCCCCCTCCACTTGACACCCACCCCTCAGCTATTGATAGACATTGATCAGATCCCTCTCAGCCTTCTCTTCCCCAGACTAAACAGCCCCAGGGCTCTCAGGCTCTCTTCCCAGGGGAGATGCTCAAGTCCCCTAAGCATCCTCCTGCCTCTCCCTTGGACTCTCTCCAACAGGTCTCTGTCTCTCTTGACCTGGGGAGCCCCAAACTGGACACAGGATTGCAGCTGTGGTCTCAGCAGGGCAGAGCAGAGGGGGAGCAGAACCTCCCCAGCCCTGCTGGCCACACTTTTCTTGCTGCCCCCCAGGCTCCCATTGGCTCTCTTGGCCACAAGGGCACATTGCTGTCCCATGCAGAACTTGCTGCCCACCAGCACTCCAAGGTCTTTCTCTGTGGAGCTGCTTTCCAGCAGGACAGCCTCTAACCTGTCCTGGTGCCTGCTGTTATTCCTCCCCAGCTGCAGGACCCTGCCCTTGTCCTTCTTGACCTTCCTGAGGTGTTCCTGCCCCCAGCTCTCAGCCTGTCCAGCTCTGGTTGGATGTCAGCACACCTGACAGGTGTCAGCCTCTCCCCCAGTTTGGTATCATCAGAACTTGCTGAGGGCACTCTCCATGCCCTCAGCCAGGTTGTTGATAAAGATATTGAACCAAACTGGACCCAGTACTGATCCCTGGGGGACACCACTGGCCACAGGCCTCCAAGCTGACTCTGTGCCACTGATGACAACCTCTGAGCTCTGTTGTGGAGCCAGTGTGCAATCCACCTCAGGGACCAACTCTCCATTTCCACATAGTTTTCTGGGTCTTTTTTGTTAGCACCAGCACAATATGCAAGAGATGACTGGAAGGGAGGCTAACAAGTAGAATGTAAAAACCTTCATCTGGATACAGAGGAGTTTATTGACTCTTATTTTAGGTCTCACTTTCTTCATCCTTCTGGAACCAGTGGCAATATCCTACCTACATTTTTACCTGCCCGGGTCTGTCCACTTCTGGGTGCAAAAATCTCCTCCTGGGGCATGTTTTTGTATCTTGGAACACTGAATTATTTTTTCTTATTATGATTTCGAGTAGTCCCAACAGTAAAAAGCAGGTATAAAACTTGGGAGCCTTGTAAGAACACTTGCTTCTCAATGGCTGGCTGAAGAAGAAAGGAGCAGCAATCAAGGATGCTAAACACAAGGAGGAGGACACTAACTGCACAGCTGACATCAGAAAGCAAACAAATATAAACCACATTAGAGATGACAGATTCAGAAAAAAAAAAAAGAAGTAGAAATGCCAGGACAGTATCTTGAGTCTAGGATGAAGCCTCCCTCATTCTCCAGAGGAGGAGACTCCACAACCTCTCTGGGCAGCCTGCTCCAGGGCTCTGTCACCCTCACTGGAAAGAAGTTTCTCCTCATGTTGAGCTGAAACCTTCCCTGGTCAAGTTTGTCTCCATTGTTCCTTGGCTTATCACTGTGCACCACCCAAAAGAGCCTGGCCCCCTCCCCTTGACCCCCACCCCTCAGCTATTGAGAGACATTGATCAGATCCCCTCTCAGCCTTCTCTTCTCCAGACTAAACAGCCCCAGGGCTCTCAGGCTCTCTTCCCAGGGGAGATGCTCAAGTCCCCTAAGCATCCTCCTGGCTCTCCCTTGGACTCTCTCCAGCAGGTCTCTGTCTCTTGAACTGGGGAGCCCCAAACTGGACACAGGATTGCAGCTGTGGTCTCAGCAAGGAGGAGTAGAGGGGGAGAAAGAACCTCTCTAGACCAGTTGGACAATATTTATTTATTTATTGTTAAAAAACAAACAAACCAACAAGCCAATTCACTGTTTTTTTAAACATGAACAACATTTACCACAAAAATATGAAGTGCAAAAGCCATTGACTTCTTTGGAGGTTGCTGTTTGTATGACATGAATCTCCTGTGAGGAGATAAAGTGATAAAGCAGCTCAGGCTTTCTTCTTAGCTATGACTTTTTTAAGCCAGCTGTGACCACTCACCCTGTCGAGCTCAAGAGTTGTTAAAATTCATATTTAATCAAGTCTGTAACTGAAGGTGCTCTAAATGCCTCTACAGGGAACATTGTAGGGTTTAGCAGCAAGCACCTCACATTTCTGCATTCAGGGGAGGTAAAAACAAGATTTCTAGCACTGAACTCCAAGCAGCCCCTTCCTCAGTTGCAGCCTCAGTTTGTTTGTTTACATCTAGCAAGCTGTCTATTTAGCAAGAAAACCAAAACCCATCCAATTCTGAAAATCGTTTGATCAGAGGAGTGTTCAGATCATCTAACTCTGTGTTATCACTGGGACTGGGGGACCCTGTGGGCCCATGGCACATCCAGGAATCACAGAAACATAGAATTGTCAGGGTTGGAAGGGACCTCAAGGCTCAGCCAGTTTCAACCCCCCTGCCATGGGCAGGGACACCTCACACTACAGCAGGTTGCTCACAGCCACATCCAGCCTGGCTGCAAAAACCTCCAGGGATGAGGCTTCCACCACCTCCCTGGGCAACCTCTGCCAGTCTCTCACCACCCTCATGGGGAAGAATTTCTTCCTAACATCCAATCTGCATCTTCCCATTTCTAGTTTTGTTCCATCCCCCCCAGTCCTATCACTCCCTGACACCCTCAAAAGTCCCTCCCCAGCTTTCTTGGAGCCCCTTTCAGATATTGCAAGGCCACAGTAAGGTCTCCTGGGAGCCTTCTCTTCTCCAGACTGAACAGCCCCAAGTCTCTCAGTCTGTCTCCATAGCAGAGGAGCTCCAGCCCTTCTCTGGTCATATTGCAGTACCTCCAGATGCTACCCCATGCTCCCCGAGTGTCAAGGCAGCAAAACTTCCATGTTACAAGCATAGTAAATGCCATCCTCAAGGCCCTTCTCTGGACACCTTCCAGCACCTCCAGATCCTTCTGGAGCCTCTGTTACAAGAACTGGACACAGTGCTCCAGGTGGGGTCTCAGCAGAGCAGAGGGGGAGAATCACCTCCCTCAACCTGCTGCCTATGCACCATTCTCCAGCAGAGAGCTGACCAAACAGGAATGCTGTCCTATGAACTCTTGGCAGAAACACTCAGCATCTTTCCCTGCCCTCATTTAGACGTTCTTCCTTCTGCTGGCACCTCCACCTGTGTGGAGAACTCCACAAGTCAGTGCCCCAGGAAGCAGGGTGCAGCTCAGCCACGCTGTCAGGTCTTCCACTGTTCCTTTCCTGCAGCACAATCTGAAAGCAAACCTCATCCCATGCTTGAGATGGTGTTACAGCATGAAGGGGGGGACTTCAGCCTAGTCCCTGACTGCAAAGGCTGAAAGGAAAATAAATTACCATTGGATACAAAAGGAAAATAATTCTCAGGTCAATCGAATTCATTGGGTTGCTAATGGGGATATGGAGCAGAGGCAGAAACAGTTCTTGCTCTCTTTTCTTCTTCTGTCACTTCTGCTTGCAACTTCTCTCTCTTTCTCTTCTGTGCCCTTGCCAGGGGATCTCTGTTTTGACTCCTGTGTGAGGTAACAGGAAGGAGGGAGGGAGTGGGGGAAGAGGTGAACAGTCCCCCTGGATCCATCCAGGGGGGTCTGAGGAGTTTCTGTGCTGTTTATAAACTGTCAATATCTATCTGTTGTGCATCTATTGGATAGTTTGTACCTATTCATTGCATTTCATATTCCTAGACTGTAGTTTGCTTGTATCTAGAGCTTCGTTTGCTTGTAACCAGAGCTTCATTTGCTTCCATCCCAAACTGAGCTGCTCTCAGCGATTTTATTTTGGGGGTAATTCTCCAAATTAATGGGGGGGGGGGGGAGGGAATTTCAACCCACCACAGGTGGTCTGGATACAGCTAAACCTGAAGGCTGCCTAAATGACTACCACCTAAACACACACATATTCTGATGACCTCACCTACAAGGCTTTGGTTATCTGGAATCATTAAGCAGAGAAGATGCCAAGAAAACAGTCACGGGAAAGTTGGCTTGTGACAAAGTTATGACAGGAATTTCTCAATCACATCAAGGAAGTCCATGGAGGAGCTCAGCCCTTCCAAGTCCAGAAGATTGCTCTTTGGGTCCTGCAAGTGGAATGATTCAGTCTCCTCCTCTCTCAGTTCCTCCTGAAAGAGGTTGGTCTCTGAGGTAGGGATGATGACAATGCGGGGGACTGTGTGGCTAAGGACGGAGCCCAGCAGGTCCTGAGCTGCACTTCCCTTAGTTGCTGTCTGTGAAGCAGCTGAGTCCCCTCCTCTGCTGACGCTCTGGCTGTTCAGACCAATAGGTAGAGAAGCTGTTCTCAGGGAGCAGGTCACCAGTGTCTCTGGGAAACTGTGCATAGCTGGCTGCTCAAGCACCTTCTCCAAACAGCTGGAGGAGAGCGAAACCTGAAGCAGAGATGGAAACTTTCGTGCTGTCATACAGTATATAGAAGCATAGTACTGCCAGGGTTGGAAGGGACCTCAAGGATCATCCAGTTCCAACCCCCCTGGCATGGGCAGGGACACCTCACACTACAGCAGGTTGCTCACAGCCACATCCAGCCTGGCTGCAAAAACCTCCAG
>NW_026539399.1:0-15050 GCF_027791375.1 Indicator indicator | reverse complement strand
GCCAGGAGCAGGCAGGGTGAGCTTGCAGCACAGAAGGCCAAGGGCAGCCTGGGCTGCAGCCAAAGCAGTGTTGGCAGCAGAGCCAGAGAGGTGATTCTGCCACTTGGCTCTGCTCTGGGGAGACCTCAGCTGCAGTGCTGTGTGCAGCTCTGGAGCCCTCAGCACAGGAAGGACATGGAGCTGATGGAGAGGCTCCAGAGGAGGGCCAGGAAAATGCTCAGGGCTTGGAGCAGCTCTGCTGTGAGGCCAGGCTGAGGGAGCTGGGGGTGTTCAGCCTGGAGAAGAGAAGGCTCCAGGGAGACCTCAGAGCAGCCTGCCAGGACCTGAAGGAGGCTCCAAGAAGGCTGCAGAGAGACTGTTTGCAAAGGCCTGCAGGGACAGGAGGAGAGGCAATGGCTTCAAAGGAGAGCAGAGCAGATTTAGATTGGATGTGAGGAAGAAGTTCTTCACCAGGAGGGTGGTGGAACACTGGCACAGGTTGCCCAGGGAGGTGGTTGAGGTCCCATCCCTGGAGCTATTGAAGGTGAGGCTGGAGAGGGCTGTGGGCAACCTGATCTAGTTGGGGATGTCCCTGCTGAGTGCAGAGGGGCTTGGACTGGATGAGCTTTGGAGGTCCCTTCCAACCCAGACCATTCTGTGATTCTATGATTCCATGATTCTATGTTGCTGTGTTTCTATTACACCAGCAGGCATCACCCTGCAAGAATGCACTGGGGTTGCATCATGTGGGCTCCTTGAAGCTTCCAGAAATCCTTCCTGCCACCTCTCTCCTGCCAAGTTCTGGATGAAACCCTGCAGAGCAGCTAGGAAATGCACCCTGCAGTTCTCTGCTGGAATGGTTTAAACAGGCAGGAATGGAGGTTAAGCAGAGTGTGTGGGGGTTTGATGCACTGGGCCAGAGGGAAGTTGTGTTGAGCACCAAGATTTGGGGGTGTAGGAAGGTTCAGGCAGAGAGGAATCCATGGTTAAATGTAGTAAACATGAGGAAGACAGCCTGAGAGAGCTGGCGTTTTACAGTCTGGAGAAGAGAAGGTTCCCAGGAGACCTTCTTGTGGCCTTCCAGGATCTGAAGGGGGCTACAGGAAAGCTGGGGAGGGACTTTTGAGGGTGTCAGGGAGTGATAGGACTGGGGGGGAATGGAGCAAAACTAGAAGTGAGGAGATTCAGATTGGATGTTAGGAAGAAATTCTTCCCCATGAGGGTGGTGAGAGCCTGGCACAGGCTGCCCAGGGAGGTGGTGGAAGCCTCATCCCTGGAGGTTTTTGCAGCCAGGCTGGAGGTGGCTGTGAGCAACCTGCTGTGGTGTGAGGTGTCCCTGGCCATGGCAGGGGGGTTGGGACTGGCTGAGCCTTGAGGCTCCCTTCCAACCCTGACAATTCTATGATTCTATTTGTGACACCAGGGATCTGTCATGGATAAGGAAAAACTTCTTTAGTGTGAGGGTGACAGAGCCCTGGAGCAGGCTGCCCAGGAAGGTTGTGGAGTCTCCTTCTCTGGAGACTTTCCAAACCCTCCTGGATGCTTTCCTGTGTGATTTAGCAGGAGTCTTGGACTAGATGATCTCCAGAGGTCCCTTCCAACCCCTACCATGCTATGGACTGCAAAGTGCATAGAAGTGGCACTAAAGTTACAAAAAGCACTAAAAAATCTTGGAAAGACCAAAATGAATCATGGAATGACAGGATGGAGGGGGATGGAATGGACCTCTGGAGATCATTTAGTCCAACCCTCCCCTGCCAAAGCAGGGTCCCCTCTACAGATTAGGAGTTGTCCTGATGGAAAGCAGCTCCATGGAGAAGGACCTCTTAGTGCTGGTGGACATCCAGTTGCCAAGAAGGCCAAAGGTCTCCTGGGGAGCATCAAGAAGAGTGTGACCAGCAAGTCACAGGAGGCTCTCCTTCCCCTCTGCTCTGTCCTAGTCAGGCCACATATGGAGTCCTGGGTACAGTTCTGGGCTCCCCACTTCAAGAGAGGCAGAGAACTACTGGAGAGGGTCCAGGGGAGGCTGGGGAGATGCTGCAGGGCCAGGAGCAGCTCTGAGAGGAGCAAAGGCTGAGAGCCCTGGGGCTGAGAGCCTGCAGAAGAGCAGCTCCAGAGGGCATCTTCTCAATGCTGATCAAGAAGTTGGGGCCAGCCTCTTTTCAGCACAAGAAAGGTCACCAGGGCTGAGGCAACCAAAATTCTGTGGTCCCTGCACCCCAGGAAGGATGAAGCCTTGATGATGACCTAGCAGTGCTGGGCTTAATTGTTGGACTTGATGATCTTAAAGGTCTCTCCCACCCAAAAGGATTCCAAGCTTCTTCTCCTGTTGCTTCTCTCTGGGCAGCTTTTCTGCTGCCTCTGTTAAGAGTGGAAAAGACAAAGAGGCTGCCAAGATCTTTGCTAAGCATCCCCTTTGCTTCCACAGCCCCAGCACATGGGCCATGAGGAATGCACATTCTGCTTGCTCCTGCTGGATCTCTGCCTGCTGCTGGGGAAGGAGTGGTGCTGAGCCCAGCCTTGTCTTCCCTCAGAATCATCTCCCCCACTCCTCTTTTCCTGCCTTCAGACTCCTTCCTCAAGCATCCTGAAGTCCAGTGATGGTTTGCAACTCAAAGAGGGAGACTGAGACAAGATGGAAGAAATTTTTGACACTGAGGGTGGTGAGGCCCTGTGCCATCTTGCCCAGAGAGGTGGGAGATGCCTCATCCCTGGCAACGTTCCCAGTTGGGTTGGACAGGGCTTTAAGCAACCTGTTGATGTCCCTGGGCACTGCAGGTGGGGTGGACTAAAGGACCTAGAAAGGTCCCTTCCAACCCAAACCCAGTCCATGATTCTGTGATTCTCTGGTCCCTAGTCCTTCTCTGAAACCTCATCTCCAAGGAGGATTTCTTTGCATCAAGCCCACATCAGCCTTGTGGTGCCCAAGATGATTATGACAGTCTCACAGTCCCACAGTACCTCAGAGGTTGGAAGGGACCTCCAGAGATCATCAGGTCCAACCCCCCTGCCAGAGCAGCAGCACCCAGGGGAGTCTGCACAGGAATGCATCCAGCTGGGGTTGGAAAGGCTCCAGAGAAGGAGACTCCACAACCCCCCTGGGCAGCCTGCTCCAGGGCTCTGTCACCCTCACACCAAAGAAGTTTCTCCTCCTGTTGAGCTGAAACCTTCTCTGTTCAAGTTTGTCTCCATTGCTCCTTGGCTTATCACTGTGCAGCACCCACAAGAGCCTGGCCCCCTCCCCTTGACACCCACCCCTCACACATTGAGAGACATTGATCAGATCCCCTCTCAGCCTTCTCTTCTCCACACTAAACAGCCCCAGGCCTCTCAGCCTCTCTTCCCAGGGGAGATGCTCAAGTCCCCTAAGCATCCTCCTGCCTCTCCCTTGGACTCTCTCCAGCAGCTCTCTGTCTCTTGACCTGGGGAGCCCCAATCTGGACACAGTGGGGCAGGAGGCAGCAAACCCCCCAGCCCCCAGCCCTGTCCTGCATTCATCCCCCTCCCCACAAACCCCAACACAGTCCCCAGAGCTTTTCAGTTTGGCTTTGGCTGGGGACTTGATTTCCAAGCAGCAAGCCCCCTTGAGGGCCAGCAGAGAGGCAGGCAGCTGGCTCAAGTGTGTGCCCACACACAAACGGGCATGGGGCACACATGCACACACACACGCATGTGCACAAACACACATGCACACACATACATGCACAAACACACATGCACACAGACACACACACGTGCACAAACACACATGCACCAACACACATGTGCACAGACACACATGTGCACAAACACACAAGCACACACACGTGCACAAACACACATGCACACACACACATACACACACATGTGTGCACACACACATGCACACACATATGCACGCACATGCACACATGTACACACACACATGCATACACAAGTGTGCACACACACATGCACACACGCACACACACATGCACACACATACATGCACGCACATGCATACACATGTGTGCACACACATATGCAAACACGCACACACATGCACACACACACATGCACGCACACACACATGCACACATACACATGCACACACATGCATATACATGTGTACACACACATGCACGCATGCACACACACATGCACACACACACACATGCACACACACATGCACACACACGCACACATGTACACACACACATGCACACACGCACACACACATGCATACACATGTGTGCACACACACACATGCACACACACACATGCACACACATGTGTGCACACTTGCACACACACATGCATATACATGTGTGCACACACACATGCACGCATGCACACACACATGCACACACACGCACACATGTACACACACACGTGCACACACGCACACACACATACACACACACATGCACACACACACATGCACACACGCACACACACATACACACACACATGCACACACACACATGCACACACACACACATGCACACACACGCACACATGTACACACACGTGCACACATGCACACAGACATACACACACACATGCACACACATGTACACACACACGCACGCACACATGCACACACACACACACATGTGCACAAACTCACATGCACAGCCTGAGCCTGCCCTGCTGCTCCCCCCTTGACCCAACTCCGAGCTGGGAGCAGAAGACTGGTTGGAGGAGGACCTCTCTCCAAGCAAGGGCTGGCGTGTAGGAGCCGTTCTGTTCCCACAGCTGGCTCCAGAACCAATGGTTTCCTTTTACATCCCATTGCCTTAGAAGCCTGGAACGCTGCTGCTGCGCTGCAAGAGGTGGGGGAAGGGCGAGGGGAGGGGGGGCCAAGTGGATCTGTGTCTCCTCCCAGCTTTCTGACAGCTTCAAGCAGATTTAAAGGAGAGGCAGAGAGCTCAAACTTTTTAAGCTACCCTCTGCTTCTTGGGAAGAGGCTGGGAGAGAAGAGGAAGAACTTTAGGATGTTAGTGGATAGGAGACCTTCTTGTGGCCTTCCAGGATCTGAAGAGGGCTACAAGAAAGCTGGGGAGAGACTTTTTAGGGGGTTCAGGGAGTGATAGGACTTGGGGCATGGAGCAAAAGTAGAAGTGGGGAGATTCAGATTGGATGTGAGGAAGAAATTCATCCCCATGAGGGTGGTGAGAGCCTGGCACAGGTTGCCCAGGTAGGTGGTGGAAGCCTCATCCCTGGAGGTTTTTCCAGCCAGGCTGGAGGTGGCTGTGAGCAACCTGCTGTGGTGTGAGGTGTCCCTGCCCATGGCAGGGGGGTTGGAACTGGCTGAGCCTTGAGGTCCCTTCCAACCATGACAGTTCTATGATCCTAACTCAGCTTTTAATGAGATGTCTGAGGCTCCATCACCACTCTGTACCTGACTCTGAGCAGACTGAGCTCATAGAATCATGGAAGTATTAAGGTAGGAAAAGACCTCTAAGAGGTCCAACCACCAACGTAACACCCTCATGGCCATTAAATCATATCCCCAAGTGCCATGGCCACAGGTTTCTTGAACACCTCCAGGGATGGGGACTCCACCACCTCCCTGGGCAGCCTGTTCCAACCCCTGACCATTCTTGCAGCAAAGAAATTCCTCCTAATCTCCAGTTTGAAGGATAATCCTCACTCCTGGACCTTCTTTCCTCACATTTGTAGTAAAAGGTCCCATTCCTCACTGCCTGCCTCAGAGCAGGGAAGCTGAAGCTGCATCATCCCAACTCTGGTCTCCCCCTGCTCTTGGAGCCTACCCTGGAGGTGGCCCTGGCACACATGGGGCTGACGTGGCTGAAAAGCTAAACCATTTCCTTTGCCTTTTTGGTGAACTCTGGGGTGGAACCAGCCAGTCCCACTCACTGTGAGGCAAAAAAGAAAGGGTGAGGAGTGCAGCTCACAGAATCCTCACAGAATTCTGCAAGGGAGCTCTGGAGATCATCGAGTTCAACCCTCCCCCCTCCCCGCCAGACCAGGGTCACCTAGAAAAGATCACCAGGAACACATCCAGGTGGGTTTGGAATGACTCCAGAGATGCAGACTCCACCACCTCTCTGGGCAGCCTGCTCCAGGGCTCTACCACCCTCAAAGTAAAGAAGTTCCTCCTCACGTTTAGATGGAACTTCAAGTTTGTGCCTCTCACCCCTTGTCCTGTCCCTGGGCACCACCAATGCCATCCTCCTGACTCCCACCCTTGAACTATTGCTCAGCATTGGATGAGATTCCCCACCTGGGGCTGCTCTTCTCCAGACTAAACAGCCCAAATTCTCTCAATCTTTCCATCACCAGTCCAAGGCAGCTCATCCAGCCAGGAACCCACAATCTTAGGATCCTAGAATCAGTCAGGGTTGGAAGGGACCACAAGGCTCAGCCAGTTCCAACCCCCCTGCCAAGGCCAGGGACACCTCACACTACAGCAGGCTGCCCAGAGCCTCATCCAGCCTGGCTGCAAACACCTCCAGGGATGGAGCCTCAACCACCTCCCTGCACAACCCATTCCAGGCTCTCACCACTCTCATGGGGAAGAACTTCTTCCTCACCTCCAGTCTGAATCTCCCCACTTCCAGCTTTATTCCATTCCCCCAGTCCTGTCACTCCCTGAGATCCTAAAAAGTCCCTCCCCAGCTTTCTTGGAGCCCCCTTCAGATACTGGAAGGTCACAAGAAGTTCTCCTTGGAGCCTTCTCCTGTCCAGACTGCACAACCCCAACTCTCTCAGTCTGTCCTCACAGCCCTCTGCTCATCTTATGTCCTGCTGATCTGCGACAACCTTAAACCAAAGCTCCTGGATCGGTGTAGAAAGAGCAGGGGACCTGCTATGGTGGCCACATAGAATCATAGAGTCACAGAATCATGGAATTATCAAATTATAGAACCATGGAATAATCAAATCATAGAATCATAGAACCATAGAATTACAGAATTTGGAATTATAGAATTATAGAATCATAGAATCATGGAATCATAGAATCACAGAATCATAGAATAATAGAATCATAGAATCACAGAATCACAGAATTACAGAATCATAGACTCATGGAATAATACAATCACAAAATCATGGAATCATAGAATCACAGAATCATGGAATCATAGAATGCTCTGGGCTGGAAGGGACCTCCAAAGCTCATCCAGTCCAACCCCCTCTGCACTCAGCAGGGACATCCCCAACTAGATCAGGTTGCCCACAGCCCTCTCCAGCCTCACCTTCAATAGCTCCAGGGATGGGACCTCAACCACCTCCCTGGGCAACCTGTGCCAGTGTTCCACCACCCTCCTGGGGCAGAACTTCTTCCTCACATCCAATCTAAATCTGCTCTGCTCTCCTTTGAAGCCATTGCCTCTCCTCCTGTCCCTGCAGGGTTTGCAAACAGTCTCTCTGCAGCCTTCTTGGAGCCCCTTTCAGGTCCTGGAAGGCTGCTCCTAGGTCATGAATCCTCCCAGCTTGCTGCCCAGGGATGGTAAACTCTCGTCCCCAGACTATGGCTGTCCACAAGGACCTCACCTCCTCCTCCCCCCATATATCCCAGCTCCCAGGCAAGTCTGGGATGCAAGGGTTTGCAGTCTGACCTGCTGTCACCCGTGCTGGCCCTCTGCCCAGGCCATGCAGATGTCATTCTTTCCACCCAAAAGCACCAGAGGAATTTCCCCTCCCCTCTCCCCCTGCCCTGCCCCCAGCCTGGCAGCAGACCCTGTGGATTTTGGACTTTTCTCTGGGAGTATTAAACAGGGATTACAAACTGGGATCAAGGGAGTCTCTCTTCCTCTACACTCTGTGGGAAAGCTGCAGCTGGGGCCTCACCAGCTTTGCCCTTCCTTCTTCCTGCATCACTACAAATGAAGAGCTCACCCCCCACACACCTCCTGGTCAACCACAGATTTTTCTCCTCCTCCTTTTTTCTGGCAGAAAGGGACCTGGGGGTGACAATGGCCAAGCAGCTGAAGAGGAGCCAGCAGTGTGCCCAGGTGGCCAAGAAAGCCAAAGGCATCCTGGCTGGGATTGGAAATGCTGTGTCCAGCAGGAGCAGGGAGGGGATTGTCCCCTGGCACTCAGCTCTGGGGAGGCCACACCTGGAGTGCTGTGTCCAGTTTGGGGCACCTCAATGCAAGAGAGATGTGGAGGTGCTGGAGCCAGGGCAGAGGAGGGCAAGGAAGCTGGGAAGGGCCTGGAGAAGAAATGTGATGGAGAGCACCTGAAGGAGCTGGGGATGGTTAGTTTGGAGAAGAGGAGGCTGAGAGGAGACCTCAGTGCTGTCTGCAGCTACCTGAAAGGAGGTTGTGGAGAGGTTGGTGCTGGTCTCTTCTCCCAGGTAATTAGTGATGGAACAAGAGGGAATGGCCTCAAGCTGTGACTGGGGAGGTTTAGACTGGACAGTAGGAAACATTTTTTCCTGGCAAGAGTGGTGAGGCACTGGAATGTGGTGGGCAGGGAGGTGGTGGAGTCCCCAAGCCTGGCTGTGTTTGAAGGTGGTTTGGATGTGGTGCTTGGGACCCTGGTTTCAGGGTGAGCCTTGTAGAGAAGGGCTCTGGGTTGGACTTGGTGATCCTGAGGGTCTTTTCCAACCTGAATGTTTCTGTGATTCTGTGATTCTCCTCCACCACATCCGCTGAGGAATCCAGAGCTGACCTATGCAGAGGATGTTTGCACCCACAGGCTGCCTTTGCACCTCTGAGGGCACATACAGAGCCACCCTGGGACCTCCTAGGAAGCCAGGAACTGGCATTGCTAGCTCTGGGCAGAGCAAGCTGGCAGAGAGGAGTTTGGCTCTTCACTGCTGCAGACCAGACAGGCCAGGGGCACAGCTCCCCAGGACACTCAGCCTTTCAGCTTCACTGCCATCCTTTGTGTGCCATCTATTCAGACAAAGCTGCTCCCTGCCAGCTCCAGCCAAACTGGGAGCTGGGCATGGCTGCAAGCCAGGGAAGTGGGGAGCAAAGGGCTGGGGCTCTGCCTGAGTGAGCCTGGGACATCAATGGCCTCTGTGATGCCAGGAGCTGCATGAATGGGTTCAGATGTTGGGACAGAGGATGCTGCATGGGGTAAATTAAAGCACCAAGGTCTTTAAGGCCAGGCTGGATGAGGCTCTGGCCAGCCTCATCTAGTGTGAGGTGTCCCTGCCCATGGCAGGGGGGTTGGAACTTGGATCCTTGTGGTCCCTTCCAACCCTGACTGATTCTATGATTCTATGATTCTAAGCCTGGCCTTGCCCTTGAGCTGAGCAGAGAAGCAGAATCCCCCCACCCCCCACCCCCAAAGCCTGTATGGAGGTACCCAGAGAAGCAGAATCCCCCCACCCCCCACCCCCAAAGCCTGTATGGAGGTACCCAGAGAAGCAGAATCCCCCCACCCCCAAAGCCTGTATGGAGGTACCCAGAGAAGCAGAATCCCCCCACCCCCCACCCCCAAAGCCTGTATGGAGGTACCCAGAGAGGCAGGTGAGCTCTGAGTGGCTCTGGATGGGGAACACCTCCCCCAAAACATGCTTGGTTGACTTTCAGGTGAGGCTGTGGTGTTTTGAGGGCTACTGGGAACTCACCTGAGATGGGAGTCATGCTGGCTGCCACTGCCCCCAGCTCCCATGGCTCCTCACTTGGCTCTGGGAGATCACCTCAGGCTGGATCCCTCCATCAGCTGCTCCCAGGCTCCATCCAGACCCATTTGCTGCACTCTAGGGAGGCATTTGGTGAAGTACACTTGGACACAGGCAAGTTCCTCAGCAATTCCAGATGAAACCTCACTTTCAGGGTGGTAAAGCACTGGAGAAGGCTGCCCAGAGAGGTGGTAGGATCCCCAGCTCTGGAATCCTTCAAAGCCAGCCTAGATGCCAACCTGTGCAACCTGCTCTAGGTGTTCAGCCTGGAGAAGAGAAGGCTCTAGGAAGACCTATTGACAACCTTCCAGGATCTGAAGGAGGCTACAAGAAGGCTGCAGGGGGCTTGCAGTGAGAGGATGAGGGGCAATGGCTTCAAGTTAGAGAAGAGGAGATTTAGGTTGGATGTTAGGAACAAGTTCTGCACCAGGAGGGTGGTGGAACACTGGAAGATGTTGCCCAGGGAGGTGGTTGAGGTCCCATCCCTGGAGCTATTGAAGGTGAGGCTGGAGAGGGCTGTGGGCAACCTGATCTAGTTGGGGATGTCCCTGCTGAGTGCAGAGGGGGTTGGACTGGATGAGCTTTGGAGGTCCCTTCTATGATTCTATGACAAGCTTCTTTGATTTGGCTGTTTCAAATCCAAGCAAGTTGCATCTCAGCAGCTCTGCAGCTCCCTAAACCCAAAGGCTCCTCCCCAGGGGGCACAAACCAGGCTTGAGATCACTGCTGACAAAAAGACACTCAGCTTTAGCCAGGCACTGAAGAGTGTTCCTGAAGCTGAGCAGCTGGAGGGGAGGAGTTGGGCAGGGGAAGTGGCTGAGTCCTTTGGCAGCTGGAAGGGAGGACTTGGGCTGGGGAAGTGGCTGAGTGCTTTGGCAGCTGGGAAGAAGGCAACTCCCAGTCTCCCTCCCTCCCCTCCTCCCCCTTTCCATCTCCTCTTGCCCCATCCCACTGCTGTAGGATCTCCAACGTGGCACTGTGGGGGCTGGGAGAGAGCTTGGGCAGAGCTCCTGTAGAATCCAGTTGCACTTAGAAATCCCTCGATGGCAACAGAAATCTTCACACTGCCCCCACCCCCACCTCAAAAAAAAAATTCTTTGCATTTTTTCACTGCCAAAACACTAAAAAGAAAAAAGAAGACAGCAAACCAAAACCCCCAGTGAAGAAGGAAGCACTTTGCCCACATTTTGGGGGAGAAGTCGCTGATTTTTCTGTACTTCCCCATCCTAAAGCCCTGCAGATTTCTGGGGGCTGGCTTAGGGCAGTGCACAGAGGGACTGTGGGGATCTGGGCAGGGGGGGGATTGGCAATGAGGGCTCCTTTCTACACCACCAACCCCCCCAAGATCAGACAAATAAATTCGAAGCAACTTGATCTGGTTGGAAGTGTCCCTGCTGATTGCAAGGGGGGGGTTGGAAAAGATGACCTTTGAGGATCCCTTCCAACCTGGTGCTGATTGTAAGGGGGGGCTGACCAAGATGACCTTTGAGGATCCCTTCCAACCTGGTGCTGATTGTAAGGGGGGGCTGACCAAGATGACCTTTGAGGATCCCTTCCAACCTGATGCTGATTGCAAGGGGGGGGCTGACCAAGATGACCTTTGAGGATCCCTTCCAACCTGGTGCTGATTGCAAGAGGGGCTTGGCCAAGATGACCTTTGAGGATCCCTTCCAACCTGGTGCTGATTGCAAGGGGGGGGCTGACCAAGATGACCTTTGAGGATCCCTTCCAACCTGGTGCTGATTGTAAGGGGGGGCTGACCAAGATGACCTTTGAGGATCCCTTCCAACCTGGTGCTGATTGTAAGGGGGTGCTGACCAAGATGACCTTTGAGGATCCCTTCCAACCTGGTGCTGATTGCAAGAGGGGCTTGGCCAAGATGACCTTTGAGGATCCCTTCCAACCTGGTGCTGATTGCAAGAGGGGCTTGGCCAAGATGACCTTTGAGGATCCCTTCCAACCTGATGCTGATTGTAAGGGGGTGCTGACCAAGAGGACCTTTGAGGATCCCTTCCAACCTGATGCTGATTGCAAGAGGGGCTTGGCCAAGATGACCTTTGAGGATCCCTTCCAACCTGATGCTGATTGCTGGGGGTAGGTTGACCAAGATGACCTTTGAGGATCCCTTCCAACCTGATGCTGATTTCAAGAGGGGCTTGGCCAAGATGACCTTTGAGGATCCCTTCCAACCTGGTGCTGATTGTAAGGGGGGGCTGACCAAGATGACCTTTGAGGATCCCTTCCAACCTGATGCTGATTGCAAGGGGGGGGCTGACCAAGATGACCTTTGAGGATCACTTCCAACCTGATGCTGATTGCAAGAGGGACTTGGCCAAGATGACCTTGGAGGGTCCCTTCCAACCTGATGCATTCTGCAGTATTTTCCTGCTGTGTCCTCCAGCACACCAAGAACTATTTTTATTCAGCTCCACAAATTGCTGCTGTGGAGGCAAAGCCATTTCAAAGGCCTGAAGGACAGAGCCCTCCACTTGTGTCAAAGGAGTTTGGGTGTGGGAGGCACTGGAAGAGATGGAAGATTAGAAGTTGTTGAGGCTATTTTAAATTTCACTAGAAAAGGAGGGGGAGGAGGGAGGGAAACCATCTTACATGGGAAGTAATTACACAGGAGGGCTTGAGGTGGAGCAATTCAGAGCCTGGCAGAGAAAGCTGGAAGTTTAAAGGGAGCTTTTCTCATTTCTCAGCTGCTCCAGCCCTGTAAGATTTCTGTGCAGGGGTTGTTTGCTCTCAGAAAATCAACTTTTTTCTTTCTTTTTTTACTAGTAATAAAGCAAAGATGTGCTGCAAAAACTCTGGGGCCACCTTCTGATCATTGCTGCTGATAGAATAAAAAATAAACTAAAACCAGCTCCAAACATACATCAGGGTACCCTAAAATATGATGCTCAAGGTATTTCAGACCTCTGTCTCCCGCTGAATCCCTCCCAGCAGGAAGCTGATCTCTGATCATCACATTGTGTGGGAAGTCATTAGGGCCATGAGGTCACCTTAGCATTAAAACCTGACCTGCAGCTGGCTCAGGGCAATGCCAGGCACTGAGAGAGGCTGGGCAGGGACTGGCTGGAGAGCAGCCCTGAAGGAAAGGCCTTGGGGGTGCTGGGGGAGGAGAAGCTCAGCAGGAGCCAGCAGGGAGCACTTGCAGCCCAGAGAGCCAAGCAGAGCCTGGGCTGCAGCAGGAGAAGTGTGGCCAGCAGGGCCAGGGAGGTGATTCTCCCCCTCTGCTCAGCTCTGCTGAGACCCCACCTGGAGTACTGCATCCAGTTCTGGAGCCTCTGTTCCAAGAGGGCTATGGACATGTTGGAAGGTGTCCAGAGAAGGGCCACCAGGATGAGCAGAGGGCTGGAGCTGCTCTCTCAAGGAGAGTCTCTCACAGCCTGAGAGAGTTGGGGTTGTGCAGTCGAGAGGAGGAGAAGGCTCCCAGGAGACCTTCTTGTGGCCTTCCAGGATCTGAAGGGGGCTCCAAGAAAGCTGGGGAGGGACTTTTGAGGGTGTCAGGGAGTGATAGAACTGGGGGGGCATGGAGCAAAATTGGAAATGGGTAGATTCAGATTGGATGTTAGGAAGAAATTCTTCCCCATGAGGGTGGTGAGAGCCTGGCAGAGGTTGCCCAGGGAGGTGGTGGAAGCCTCATCCCTGGAGGTGTTTGCAGCCAGGCTGGAGGTGGCTGTGAGCAACCTGCTGTGGTGTGAGGTGTCCCTGCCCATGGCAGGGGGGTTGGGACTGGCTGAGCCTTGAGGTCCCTTCCAACCCTGACAGTTCTGTGATTCTGTATTTCAAACCTCTGTGTCCCACTGAATCTCCCCCAGCAAGAAGCTGATCTCTGATCATCACATTGTGTGGGAAGTCTTTAGGACCATTAGGCTACCTTAGCATTAAAACCTGACCTGCTTGGGTGCAAAATGCCCAAGGCAGATGCCAGCTGAAAACACAGAACCATAGACAGGTTGGGTTGGACCTTTCAAGCTCATCCAGTCCAATCCTCTGCACTCAGCAGGGACATCTTCAACTGGAACAGGTTGCTCAGAATGTCTATTCAACCTTATCTGGCATGGTTCCAGGGATGGGACATCTCCCACCTCTCTGGGCAACCTGGGACAGGCTCTCACCAACCTCAGTGTCAAAAACTTTCTTCCTTCTCTCCAGTCTGAAACTCTCTCTTTTAATTTCAGTCCATCTCCCTTTCTCCTGGCACCAGAGGCCCTACTCAAGTCTGTCCCCAGCTTTCTCCTCAAGACCTTTACGTACTGAAAAGTCACCAGGAGGTCTCCCTGGAGCCTTCTCTTCTCCAGGCTGAACACCCCCAACTCTCCCAGCCTGGCCTCCCAGCAGAGGGCTTCCAGCCCTCCCAGCCTGGCTGTGACTTCCTCTGTCCCTTCTCCAACAGGTCCCTGTCAGTGCTGAGGACTCCAGAGCTGCCCCAGCACTGCAGGTGGGGTCTGAGCAGAGCAGAGCAGAGGGGCAGAATCCCCTCCCTGCCCCTGCTGCCCACAGCAGAGGGGCAGAATCCTCTCCTTGTCCCTGCTGCCCATGCTGCAAGGGCATGCAGCCCAAGACAGGGCTGGCTGTGGGCTGTGAGCACACTTTGCTGCCTCATCTCCAGCTTTTCATCCCCAAAAACAAAGCCATGTTTTGTTCAGGTGTTTCTTTCTCCACACACATCACTGAAAAAAAAAAAAAAAGGAGGGAAAAAAACCCAAATATATATCTAAATTCACATAGACCACACCAAGCCAGGAAGCCTTCAGGCATCTGAAGTGGCTTCATGCTTTGGTACCCAAAAGGTCACCCAGCAAGTGAGACCCCTTGGCACTTCTCCCCCTGGAACAGCTTTTGTGCAGGGGACAGCACAGGGATCAAGTGAGCCATGAGAGAGGCTGTAGGGAGTGGGGGACTGGGACAACCCTTCTGTGACAGAGCAAAGCTCCTGCTGTTGGCAAGGCCTGGTGGCTGCAAACCATGCTGGGGGAGGGTAATCCTCACAGAGTTTTGGGGTTGCTAGCAGAGTGCTGGGTTGCTGGTGGTGGAAAATGCTGTGCAGGGAGGGCTCCAAGGCTTCTCCTCGTTTGAGGGGCGGAGAATCCACTCATGTGGCATCACCTGAGCTGCCCAGCCAGAAGGAAAATATCCCTTTGTGATGCCATCTTCTGGAGCTGGTGGACTGATGTGGTGCAGGGGAAAGGCTTGGGGCTGTGAGCAACCTGATCTAGTTGGGAATGTCCCTGCTTGCTGCAAGAGTGTTGGACTAGATGAGCTTTGGAGGCCTCTTCCAACCCAGTGCATTTTAGGATTCTAAGGTGAGGTGATCCCAAGGCAAGAACAACCACCCAGACCTGAGAGCAGGACATTCACAGCCAGCAGACAAAAATCAGATGCTAGAAGAAGAAGCAACCTGCTGAGAACTCTGCCTTCAGAAGGAGGCAGTGAAGATTGCAGACCCAAAACCAGAGGTGGAAAAAAATGCAACTACAAGATGATGAGAAAGAGT
>NW_026539398.1:0-15075 GCF_027791375.1 Indicator indicator | reverse complement strand
TTCTTGTAGTGTTGCTGGGTCCCAGTGAGGACACTACTGGGAAAGTGTCTCCACTTTCTCCAGTGTAGAGAACTGGAGGCAGTGATGAGAGGTCAGGACAAGCAGAGGAAGTTGTCTCTGATCCTGAGCAGACCTGGAGGTGTTTCATTAATCCAAAGGGCCAAGCCCTGACCCCCAGCCTCTGGGGGAAGGTGTTTGCAGAGCAAGGCACAGTGGTTTTGAACTGAAAGAGGGGAGATTGAGATTGGATATGCAGAAGAAATATTTTACCATGATGGTGGCAGGACACTGGAGCAGGTTGCCCAGAGAAGGGGATGTCCCATCCCTGGAAGTGTCCAAGGGGAGGAAGTTTCTGCAGCCTGAACTAGTGGCAGTTGTCCCTGCCATGGCCAAGGGCTTGATCCAGTCTCTATTTTGCATCCCTGCCAAAGCATTCCAGGATTCCTTGATTCCCATATCCCAAACTGACTCTCCATGGGACTGCAGAGAGTTACATACACCATGAGGGGATTTTCTTCTGAGCCAGTGCCCAACACCCTCACAAAAAAGCAATAATTACTATTTCTTGGCCATGAATTGCCAAGGTTTGGAGATAAAATAATTTACATAAATATTAAATAAAAGACAGGCAAAAAAAGAGAAAATCAATTCAAAGACATTTTCAACTCTTGTGAATGTTTCTCCAAGTCTGTCAGGGGAAGAGACTCCCATGGTGGCCTTGCCAATGGAGGATGTGGAGATTCTGCCTTAGGGGTCTGAGATTAATGATGGGAAGGTTGAAAGTGTGTCTAGGAAAAGATCCAAGGAAGGGGAGGAGTGGGGTCCTGGTGGCTTATGGAAGAAGAAGCATGGGAAAAGAGAGAGAAAAGGGAAGAAAGAAGCTGGTTCTGCAGAAAGAGATCACTTCCCTGGTGTGCCCTGTAGCTGATCACAGCTGCTTCTCCTCTTTCCTGAACACCTCCATTTCCAGCCCTTTGTGTGGGGAGGGAGCTCTCTGGTCTTGGTACAGGAGGAGGTCCAAGTGGCAGCCACTGGTGGCATCAGGGCTTGTGTTCTTTGGGACAGCAGCTGGGGGCACAGACATAAGTCTGTAGCATGTTGGTGTCTGTGTTCTCCAGTGCCGCGGGCCATACAGGCGAGCGGGGAGAACGACACATCAATGTGATGCAAGTTCAAATCCCACTTTACTGAACCATCGGTAGTTGCTTACATAGACCAAGCTTTTACGCTCCACCTTCACGCCGTGAGCGTGCGTCCTTCTATTGGCTACGCCATCTTGTCCACGCATGCGCCCCTTCCAGGAAGCCGATTGGTTAGCATAGCCACACTGTTTACACCTGCTTCCCCACCTACATCGTACAATGTTGCGAACGCCCCAACACATAGCCACACTGTTTACACCTGCTTCCCCACCTACATCGTACAATGTCGCGAATGCCCCAACACATAACCACACTGTTTACACCTGCTTCCCCACCTACATCGTACAATGTCGCGAATGCCCCAACACATAACCACACTGTTTACACCTGCTTCCCCACCTACATCGTACAATGTTGCGAATGCCCCAACACATAACCACACTGTTTACACCTGCTTCCCCACCTACATCGTACAATGTTGTGAATGCCCCAACACATAACCACACTGTTTACACCTGCTTCCCCACCTACATCGTACAATGTCGCGAATGCCCCAACACATAACCACACTGTTTACACCTGCTTCCCCACCTACATCGTACAATGTTGCGAATGCCCCAACACATAACCACACTGTTTACACCTGCTTCCCCACCTACATCGTACAATGTTGCGAATGCCCCAACACATAACCACACTGTTTACACCTGCTTCCCCACCTACATCGTACAATGTTGCGAATGCCCCAACACATAACCACACTGTTTACACCTGCTTCCCCACCTACATCGTACAATGTTGCGAATGCCCCAACACATAACCACACTGTTTACACCTGCTTCCCCACCTACATCGTACAATGTTGCGAATGCCCCAACACATAACCACACTGTTTACACCTGCTTCCCCACCTACATCGTACAATGTTGCGAATGCCCCAACACATAACCACACTGTTTACACCTGCTTCCCCACCTACATCGTACAATGTTGTGAACGCCCCAACACATAACCACACTGTTTACACCTGCTTCCCCACCTACATCGTACAATGTTGCGAATGCCCCAACACATAACCACACTGTTTACACCTGCTTCCCCACCTACATCGTACAATGTTGCGAATGCCCCAACACATAACCACACTGTTTACACCTGCTTCCCCACCTACATCGTACAATGTTGCGAATGCCCCAACACATAACCACACTGTTTACACCTGCTTCCCCACCTACATCGTACAATGTCGCGAATGCCCCAACACATAACCACACTGTTTACACCTGCTTCCCCACCTACATCGTACAATGTTGCGAATGCCCCAACACATAACCACACTGTTTACACCTGCTTCCCCACCTACATCGTACAATGTTGCGAATGCCCCAACACATAACCACACTGTTTACACCTGCTTCCCCACCTACATCGTACAATGTTGCGAATGCCCCAACACATAACCACACTGTTTACACCTGCTTCCCCACCTACATCGTACAATGTTGCGAATGCCCCAACACATAACCACACTGTTTACACCTGCTTCCCCACCTACATCGTACAATGTTGCGAATGCCCCAACACATAACCACACTGTTTACACCTGCTTCCCCACCTACATCGTACAATGTTGCGAATGCCCCAACACATAACCACACTGTTTACACCTGCTTCCCCACCTACATCGTACAATGTTGCGAATGCCCCAACACATAACCACACTGTTTACACCTGCTTCCCCACCTACATCGTACAATGTTGCGAATGCCCCAACACATAACCACACTGTTTACACCTGCTTCCCCACCTACATCGTACAATGTTGCGAATGCCCCAACACATAACCACACTGTTTACACCTGCTTCCCCACCTACATCGTACAATGTTGCGAATGCCCCAACACATAACCACACTGTTTACACCTGCTTCCCCACCTACATCGTACAATGTTGCGAATGCCCCAACACATAACCACACTGTTTACACCTGCTTCCCCACCTACATCGTACAATGTTGCGAATGCCCCAACACATAACCACACTGTTTACACCTGCTTCCCCACCTACATCGTACAATGTTGCGAATGCCCCAACACATAACCACACTGTTTACACCTGCTTCCCCACCTACATCGTACAATGTTGCGAATGCCCCAACACATAACCACACTGTTTACACCTGCTTCCCCACCTACATCGTACAATGTTGCGAATGCCCCAACACATAACCACACTGTTTACACCTGCTTCCCCACCTACATCGTACAATGTTGCGAATGCCCCAACACATAACCACACTGTTTACACCTGCTTCCCCACCTACATCGTACAATGTTGCGAATGCCCCAACACATAACCACACTGTTTACACCTGCTTCCCCACCTACATCGTACAATGTTGCGAATGCCCCAACACATAACCACACTGTTTACACCTGCTTCCCCACCTACATCGTACAATGTTGCGAATGCCCCAACACATAACCACACTGTTTACACCTGCTTCCCCACCTACATCGTACAATGTTGCGAATGCCCCAACACATAACCACACTGTTTACACCTGCTTCCCCACCTACATCGTACAATGTTGCGAATGCCCCAACACATAACCACACTGTTTACACCTGCTTCCCCACCTACATCGTACAATGTCGCGAATGCCCCAACACATAACCACACTGTTTACACCTGCTTCCCCACCTACATCGTACAATGTTGCGAATGCCCCAACACATAACCACACTGTTTACACCTGCTTCCCCACCTACATCGTACAATGTTGCGAATGCCCCAACACATAACCACACTGTTTACACCTGCTTCCCCACCTACATCGTACAATGTTGCGAATGCCCCAACACATAACCACACTGTTTACACCTGCTTCCCCACCTACATCGTACAATGTTGCGAATGCCCCAACACATAACCACACTGTTTACACCTGCTTCCCCACCTACATCGTACAATGTTGCGAATGCCCCAACACATAACCACACTGTTTACACCTGCTTCCCCACCTACATCGTACAATGTTGCGAATGCCCCAACACATAACCACACTGTTTACACCTGCTTCCCCACCTACATCGTACAATGTTGCGAATGCCCCAACACATAACCACACTGTTTACACCTGCTTCCCCACCTACATCGTACAATGTTGCGAATGCCCCAACACATAACCACACTGTTTACACCTGCTTCCCCACCTACATCGTACAATGTTGCGAATGCCCCAACACATAACCACACTGTTTACACCTGCTTCCCCACCTACATCGTACAATGTTGCGAATGCCCCAACACATAACCACACTGTTTACACCTGCTTCCCCACCTACATCGTACAATGTTGCGAATGCCCCAACACATAACCACACTGTTTACACCTGCTTCCCCACCTACATCGTACAATGTTGCGAATGCCCCAACACATAACCACACTGTTTACACCTGCTTCCCCACCTACATCGTACAATGTCGCGAATGCCCCAACACATAACCACACTGTTTACACCTGCTTCCCCACCTACATCGTACAATGTTGCGAATGCCCCAACACATAACCACACTGTTTACACCTGCTTCCCCACCTACATCGTACAATGTCGCGAATGCCCCAACACATAACCACACTGTTTACACCTGCTTCCCCACCTACATCGTACAATGTCGCGAATGCCCCAACACATAACCACACTGTTTACACCTGCTTCCCCATCTACATCATACAATGTCGTGAATGCCCCAACACTCCAGATGTGAGCTGTGCTGATGTTAGGAGGGGAAAGCTGGCCTGGAGCTGGGTGTTGCAAGGTAGGGCAAGAGTGCAAAGTATTTCAGTTGCTGATTAGAGACCAAGGCTGGACAGGTCAAAGCCCAGCCTGCTGCTGAGTGGGGAGGGAGACTTCATAACAGCAGAGACATGGTGGGGCTGAGGCACTTGATGAACTCCTGCCTTCAGGGCAAGGGCTCCAGGAGAGCAGAGCAGGGACTGGCAGGAACCTCAGGCCAGCCAGCAAAGGCAGGGGCCAGGCTCTGCCCATGTAGGGGACTCCCCCTGGCACTGACTGGCAGCAGCCCTGTGGGAAAAGTCTTGGTTGGCAGGAGCTGGCCAGGAGGCAGCAAGATTGACCAGCAGTGTCCTGTGCTGTGTGACCAGGAGCATGGCCAGGAGAGCAAGGGAGGGGATTGTGCAGGTAACTGCACCCAGATTTCAGATCCCCAGAACAGCAAATGGGTTGGCAAGTAAAGGACAGGTCCTGCTTGACTAACCTGATCTTCTTCTACCACAAGGTGACCTGCTTAGGATGAAGGAAAGGCTGTGAATGTTGTTTAACTGGACTACAGGAGAGCTCTTGACACTATTTCCCACAGCATCCTCCTGCAGGATCTGGCTGCTCATGGCTTGGGTGGATTGTGGCAGTTTAGGCTGGGTGCCCCCTGCCACTGCTGCATGAGATACACCTCTGGTGTCCTGGGTGCCCACCCAATAGGGGTGGACACAGGAAACGACGTATTTCTACCCATAAATCCTGCGCCCTATAAGGCCATCTGCAGAGTCATCCTCTTCCTCTTTCTTCCCTCTCTGCTCCCATGGGAGATGTCCTCTCTTATCGGGTAATGCTGGAGGAGTATCCTCAATGCCAGGAGGAGAATGGAGGGGGGGGCAGTCTCAGACCTGGCCAGCCTGAGACTTGCCTAGCAGTGGGAGGGGGGGGAAGGAAGAGCCCTGGGGGTTTTGGGTAGACCCTCAGGTGGGAGGAGGGAAGGATTGGGGAGCCTCTGGGTACTATGTAAGGGACTCTGTATGCTTTGGGATGTTCTTTGCCACTATGCTTTGTAGTTTTCTGTAGTTTCACCAATTGCTTTTCCATTTAAACTTTCCATCACTCTCCAATCCGTTTGCGTGTGTCATTCTTTTGTCCCTTTTGGGGCAAGAGATGTTCTGGCTGGCCTCAAACCAGCACAGATTTTTGGTAGCAGAGGATGGTTCCTGTGCTGAAGTCTGCAAATTGGATTGGAGAAGAGCAGGGGTGGAAAAGTTAAAATGGTATCTGGGCGTTGTTGTTTTTGGTGGCTGGGCTCAAGGCTTTGTGCTGGCACGACCGTGTGAGCGTTTTATGGGTTCCGAGGGGACGCCCTGGTGCGTAGCCGTTGCGTAGAATCCCGTCTGCTGTTCTGAGGCAGCAGCGGCGACTCTACAGCTACAGGCACTGGGGAAAGCTTAAGAATGCGGTGCCTGTCTCTTTCCTTTCTGTTCCCCGCGGCGCCAGCGGCGAGCAGAGCGGCGCGGAGCCGAGGAAGGGGGAGGGACAGTCGGAAGCAGACCAGGGTCGGCTTGTCCCGCGGCGGTGGGGGCTGGCCGCAGCGGGAGGTGAGCAGTGGCTCCCGTAATCAAGAAGGCGAGCGGTGGCTCCAGTTCAAAGGCTGCTTCCGAGGGCCCAGGGAGCGACGGTAGCTTTGGCTGGAAAAGCCGCTGGTGTGGCCCGAGGGGTGGCGGCGGTTTGGATCTGTACCGCGGCTGCAGAGGTGACGGCGGCTCTCGCTGTTATCTCTCCCCTGATTTTCGGACGCGCTCCGAAAATGGCGCCTAGCGCCTGGCTCCGCCTCTCTTCTCGGCTGGCTGCAGTGCAGCCACTCCCTCTCCGGGGGAGGGCTGTGTAGCCGGATGCCTCCACGCCTCGGCATGCGTACGCTCAGGGGGAGCGGTGTGCCTGTGCGCGGTGTGCATCCGTATTAGCCTCGGGCCGCGGCTGGAAGCGGTCAGCACTGGGCTTGGGAAAGGTCCGTGCAGCTTTGGAAAGTCTCAGCGTGCTGTTGCCTGCAAGGGGTGGAAGGAGTCGAGTTGAGGAGCCTGATTGTTCTGACTCGATTGCCCCGAGGGGTGGAAACATGCCGCTTGAGTGGATGGAGAAATGTTTGATTGAGAAGTTATGAGGTTGTTTCCAGGTGGCCAGGATGTCCATCGGATCCATGAAGAGTTCACCGTGCAGAGGAATGAACTCTGCGTCGCTGGGAGGTTCCACAGGATGAGGGAGAAGAGCTGGACTGAACTGTGACCTGAGCCCGAGGGAGAGACTCTACGGAAGGACGCCCAGATGAGGACCTGGACTTTGCCAGACATGTCATCTAAGAACTGTCTCTGCTCTGATGATATGTTTTGGGTGCAGGAATTATGGGTATGAAATAAGGGGTGGGATGTGGCAGTTTGGGCTGGGTGCCCCCTGCCACTGCTGCATGAGATACACCTCTGGTGTCCCAGGTACCCACCTACTAGGGGTGGACACAGGAAACGGCGTATTTCTACCCATAAATCCTGCGCCCTATAAATCCATCTGCAGAGTCATCCTCTTCCTCTTTCTTCCCTCTCTGCTCCCATGGGAGATGTCCTCTCTTATCGGGTAATGCCGGGGGAGTATCCTCAAGGCCTCTTAGGCCTGACTAGGCCTAATGCCAGGAGGAGAATGGAGGGGGGGGCAGTCTCAGACCTGGCCAGCCTGAGACTTGCCTAGCAGTGGGAGGGGGGAAGGAAGAGCCCTGGGGATTTGGGTAGACCCTCAGGTGGGAAGAAGGGAAGGATTGGGAAGCCTTTGGGAATTCTGTGAGGGGTTCTGTATGCTTTAGGATGTTCTTTGTCCACTATGCTTTGTAGTTTGTAGTTTTCTGTAGTTTCACCAATTGCTTTTCCATTTAAACTTTCCATCACTCTCCAATCCGTTTGCGTGTGTCATTCTTTTGTCCCTTTCAGGGCAAGAGATATTCTGGCTGGCCTCAAACCAGCACACCTTCCAGTACTTGAAGAGGGCTACAAGAAAGCTGGGGAGGGATTTTGTAGGATATCAGGGAGTGATAGGACTAGGGGGAATGGAATAAAGCCAGAAGTGGGGAGATTCAGGCTGGATGTGAGGAAGAAGTTCTTCCCCATGAGAGTAGTGAGGCCCCAGCCCTGGAGGTGTTTAAGGCCAGGCTGGATGAGGCTCTGGCCAGCCTGATCTAGTGTGAGGTGTCCCTGCCAATGGCAGGGGGGTTGGAACTGGATGATCCTTGTGGTCCCTTCCAACCCTGACTGATTCTATGATTCTATGATTCCAAGGTGTGTGTAGGGAACTGCAGTGCTGTGGAGAAGGGTTGGGGATGAGAGAATCAAAGAATCCTGGAATGGTTTGGATTGGAAGGAACCTAAAAGAGCATTTAGTGCAAGCCCTTGAGCATGGGCAGGGACATCTTCCACTAGTTCAGGTTGTTCAGAGTTCCTAACCCTGGACACTTGCAGGGGCATCTCCTTCTCTGGGCAACCTGTTCCAGTGTCCTGTCAGCTTCATCAGAAAAGATTTCTTCCTTATATCCAATCTAAGTCTCTCCTCTTTCACTTTAAAGCCACTGTCCCTTGACCTGATGTTTGGAGGCATCTGGCTTGTGACTATGAGATAGAGCTGAAGGCCCTGGGCTCAGTGATGTGGAGATTGAGGAGAGCTGAGGAGTAGCCTGAGAGTGCTTGAGGAGTGGATAGAGACATGTGGAGATTTTCTGCATAGTGAAGAGCAGGATGAGAAAAAATAAAGCCACAAAGTGTGGTTGGGGAAGTCCAGACTGGACATGTGGAGAAGATGTCACCCATCAGCACCCAGCATCACCCCAAGGCTTTGTGTTTCAATGAAGAGCCAAGGAGGATAGAGAGAGAGCAGTAAAGGAAGGTGCCAGCAAGGAGGGGCAGCTGGGGGGGTGACTCCAGCCTGCAGGGAAAGAGGCTCAGGGCATGCAGCAGCAGAGGACAGCCTGAGGTGCAGATGCCAGAGGGCTGTGCAAGAGCTGAAAGCCTCCTGGCAGAGCAAAGCTCTTCATGCCTTGGGTTGTGGCTCTTGGCTGTGCCACTGCTGCCTATGAGGAGACAACTCCTGCTGCCAGCCCTGGGGCCTCATTGCCTCCTTGTCCATCCTCAGGAGCCTGGCAGGGGTTGTGCCATAGTCCTGCCATTGACATTGGTTCTCTCCATATAACCCTCCAGGAAGAGCCCTGAGGAGTGAGTGAGGAACAGGATCTGCCTGTCCAGGAGGTCAGGGTTTGACCCTTTGCTTTAATGAAACACCTCCAGGTGTACTCAGCATCAGAGACACCTTCCTCTGCTTGTCCTGACCTCTCATCACTGCCTTCAGTTCTCTGCTCTAACCACAGCCTGGAAACACTTTCCCAGTAGTGTCCTCACTGAGTCCATCAACACTACAAGAAACTTCAGAGTCCGAATCTAACTTTGACTTCTTGAGAGGTTTCATCATCTTCCTCTCAGGCTCTGATGTTTACATGGCACCAAAGCCACCAGAGGGATCATTAAATGCCTCGGCTATGGCCTCTGCTGCTCAGCTGGGCTGAGCTCCATGGCTGGAGGTAGCTGCTGGAAAATAAGCAGCAGTGAAAAGAGACTGCTCTGGCCAGGAGCAGCTCCTCTGCACTGCACAGCAGGGCTGAAGGCACTGCCAGGAGATCTCAGGAAGATGAAGAAGGCAGAGAGAGCTTCAAGGTGGCCAGGAGGGTGACTGAGAACCCACAGGAGGAGAAGTCACTGCAGTCACTGACATGGTGAGTCTGTGGGTACAGGGCAGGGCAGGGTCCTTGTGCTGTACAGTGGGAGCTATGTTGGGCAGAGCTCCTCACAGTTGTAGCTCCCCTCTGGGCATTTCTGAGGAGGCTTTCCAGAAGAACATCAAGGCAGCATTTTTCTGGAAGGGAAGGAGTCTTGGCTTTGAATGTTGATCACCTTGGTGTGCTGGGTGGTCAGTGTGAGACTAGAGATTAATTCTCCACTCTACAGAAGACTCTGAGACCAAACTTCTCATTAGCCTTTTTGTGAGCTGCACCAAAGCTTTAATTAGTCTTTCTCTGAGGTGCTCCTCAGCCCCTGCACACCCAGAGCTGCCCCTGGGCAGTGTCCTGCTAGTGGCAGGGATCTGCAGGGCAGAGCTGAGCACACAGCAGGTGGGATGGACTCTGTCAGCAGGGACAGGGAGGAGAGCTGGGCACAGAGAAGCAGCTCCTGGCAGGGACAGCTGCAGGCAGCAGAGACTTGGGCAGGGGGGGAGAGGGATCTGCTGCCAGAGATGCCCTGGCAAGGGGGATCAGACACCAAAGGATGACAAAAGCTCTTCAGTGCCATCCTGGGAGCTGCAGAGAGCAGAGCTGGGCAAGGAGAAGGCTTCAGCCCAAGCCCCTCTGCCTTTCTCTCTTCCCTTCATTGTCTCTGCAGCACTGCACTGCTCTTCCCTCATTCTCCATCCAGCCACAGGACTCTTGCTCTGGGGCATTGCTGTTGCCATGTGGTCACTTTGTGTTCTGACTCTGACTCTGCAAGTCCTGCCCCAGAGCTGTCTGCATGGAAACTAAGTGTCCAAGCTGCCTTGGAAGCTGTGCTGAAGATGCCAGAGGTTGGGGGTGGTGGGGAATGAGCTGATCCATTGGTGCTGCAGCTCAGGGAGGAGGTGTTCTGGGAGCACTGCAATCTTGGTGTGCAGAGAGAAGTGTTCCCTAACTTGTCCCTGCCTTTTCCTCCTTGCACAGGTCTGCATGGGCAGAGGCAGCAGATGGCCAACAGCAGCTCCATCCCCCACTTCCTCCTGCTGCCATTGCCAGGCACAAGGCAGCTGCAGCTCTTGCACTTCTGCCTCTTCCTGGCCATCTACCTGGCTGCCCTGCTGGGCAATGGCCTCATCATCAGCACCATAGCCTCTGACCACCACCTCCACACCCCCATGTACTTCTTCCTCCTCAACCTCGCCCTCCTTGACCTGGGTACCATCTCCACCACTGTCCCCAAATCCATGTCCAATTCCCTGAGGAACACCAGGGACATCTCCTATGCAGGATGTGCTGCTCAGGTCTTTCTGTTTGTCTTTTTCATTTCAGCAGAGTATTTTCTCCTCACCACCATGTCCTACGATCGCTACGTTGCCATCTGCAGACCCCTGCACTATGAGACCCTCCTGGGCAGCAGAGTTTGTGTCCACCTGGCAGCAGCTGCCTGGGCCTCTGGGGCTCTCAATGCTCTGCTGCACACAGCCAATACATTTTCCCTGCCCCTCTGCCAGGGCAATGCTGTGGACCAGTTCTTCTGTGAAGTCCCCCAGATCCTCAAGCTCTCCTGCTCCACAGCCTACCTCAGGGAACTTGGGCTTCTGGTAGTCAGTATCTGTTTAGGTTTGGTCTGTTTTGTGCTCATTGTGGTGTCCTATGTGCAGATCTTCAGGGCAGTGCTGAGGATCCCCTCTCAGCAGGGACGCCACAAAGCCTTTGCCACCTGCCTGCCTCACCTGGCTGTGGTCTCCCTGTTTGTCACCACTGTCATATTTGCCTACCTGAAGCCTTCCTCCATCTCCTCTCCATCCCTGGATCTGTTGTTGGCAGTTCTGTACTCAGTGGTGCCTCCAGCAGTGAACCCTCTCATCTACAGCCTGAGGAACCAGGAGCTGAAGGCTGCCCTGAGCAAACTGCTCCCTGGCTGCTTTCAGAAGCAATAAACTGTTTGTCTTCTCCTGCAGAGCAGTTCTGATGTCACTCAGTGCAGGCCCAGCCTGGCTGCTCCAGTTCTGGCTGCTGCTGGTGGTGTTACCCTTGTGAGAATGGTGTTCCCACATGTAGTAAATAAACTAACCAAAAATGTCTTTTACAGTTTTATTAAGAATAAGGAGCAAACAAGGAAACAGCGCACTGGGCTGAGAAAAAGGGATGAAAATACAGCAAAAGCAATAGTTTTTCTCTCCTTCTTATATAGCTATCTCATTTACATAAACAGGCTTATGTTAAATAGAAGGCAGGATATGATAATGATCCCCCAGAATGTTCTGAAGTGCTTGGGAGAAAAAAAGGGATCAGAGAGTAAAAGTGTCTTTCTCACAGAACACCGCAGACCTCCCACATTCTTATCGGACACACACATTCCAAGGCAGAGCCAGGCAAGGCTGCCTTCATCTATGGTCTGTCTAGTTAGAGGTCAGATTGAGCCCCTTGAAAACGATCTTCCAAACGAAATTCACTGAACTTAACTCTTCACTTGACACAAATCACATATTCCTCCATGAATATTGTAAAAATATTCACAACAATTCTCCCACTTCTCTTTAAGCCATAATTGATTTGTGTTATGATTTCTAAGTTTTCAAAACTACCTGCCATCTACCTTTTACCTAGGGGACCTATCATCTTAGGACAATAATTACAAATTACTAAGGCTTATACAGATCAGTGTTACAATTATTCTAAGAAGCATTACAAACAATACCTATTCATAAAGCAAATCCAAGGCTAATCTATTTTGAGTAAGTATTTTCAAAAGACCATTAATCTTTATTTATATCATATCATCTTATCTATGTCTACCTAATTTACTTATAGCTAGGAATATGTTAGGTGATATCTTTGATTTTGGCTGGACTCCTTATACAAAACAAAGTTAGGATCAGAGTTTCGTTCCACCTGTATGTCAACTCTGCCTCCTTAGCCTACTGGGTTGCAGCCAGCAGCTAGGTATGATGTCTTCTCGGCAGCAATTGCGTTCTTCAGGAACAGACTCCTTAACCCACTTTAAGATTTTGGTAGGAGTCACTTTTCTACTTCTTCAGTTAGCCTGTTTACCATTTCCCATTGTGCTTTTATTTTTATTCCTCTTTTTGCTTTTTTACTAATTCCCTCAATTGCTCCTAGTATTCCTTAACTAAGATTTCCCTATTATACTATAACATTATAAAATTATAAAACATTATGAAACCATAAAATTACAAAATTATAAGACACAGTAGAATTATAACAGATGCAATACCATCTCTTGCAACATCTAAAAACATTTGCAAACTCTAGGATGCTTTATATGAAACAGGGGTGCAAGAAATCCACGATGTTCTCTCGCAATGCAGACTCAATATCGGAGGGTAGGTTGAGTCTGTCTCGGGAGCTCCAGAGCTCCTGGATGAAGGTGTTAGGTTTATTCGGGTACTTATCCGGTCCGTCGGCACTAACCACAGTCCTGGAGATACTTCAAACCACCTGCTTAGTGCTGGCGCCAGCTTCACTTTCTCTGTAGAATCACTCTAGTCTCTCCAGGCTCAGAGGTTACTCTCCATTCTCGAATTGGTCCTTTCACTCGTGAGACATGCGTCCACCCTTTCTCCGCCGTTCGAACGGCAGCATCTGTTGTCAATAAAACAGGAAACGGTCCCTCCCAAGGGGGAATCTGATTAATTTCATAATTTGTCCTAATGTGAGGGGTATAGAGGTCCAAGGCCAGCGGGATAGGCCTATAGGCCCTCCACAAACATAAGAGTTACCTCAATTAAAAGCCTCACTTGTAAATTTTGCCCACAAAATAAACTCATTACCACAAAGGGCTTATGTGGATAAAGAAGAAGGTAACTTCCCTCTCTCTGCACAAAAAGGCTGGCATTAGCACCGAGAAGCATGACTCACACGACCCATGCATTTTTCTATGGCTGCTTCTGTAGCCGTTTCTGAATCTACAGTCTGCATTCAGAGGACGATAAAAGCACTGGTTAAACACATCTTACTGAGACCCAGCATAGTCCAGAACCTGTTGAGACACAAACATATCCTCTACCCCAGCTTATTAACTCACAGAAATCAGACCATTGACCTGTTTGTAGGTTTCAAACTTTTACTTTGGCACCTGAAGGTGCAGCATCGGTGATGGTCAGGGAATTAGAATGGTGTATCATTAGGATCTCTTGAAAATCGTCAGAGAAATGCAAAAAGACTTTTTAAAACAGTAAATAGTTATCTGATGTGATACTCCAGCAATAAAAGGCTCACTACCAATGGCGAACGATATCTTTGGCAGTTCCTCCTGTATGAACAGTAGCAATGACGACTAAGGAAAATGTATTAATAGTTACATGAGCAAATTTTTAAGCTGCCAACTTCAGTAATATGCCAGACCTGAAAAGCTCACAACCTCTCCAGAGTAGGTCTCATAATAATGAGGGATGTGATATTATTGTTGAACGTTCCAGTGAGTTAGCATATAAATCCACACATGAACATATTCCCTAATTACACAATATTAAAGCATTGAGATATTTAGCCCCCAAATAGGAGGTTTCCTCGGGGAGGACACTCGTGAGATCCGCTTCAGATTCACAGACATTGCCATTTGTCCCATCCTTTGAGTCTGGCATCAGGAATAAATCCTTATCTTAATAACCTTTATAAACACAAAGACCAAAACAACATTCTATAAAGTTTCTAAAATAAGCTCTTAAATCCTGCCAAAAAGGCATCCTAAAAACTTAAAGAACTATGTGAAAATTAAACTATCAAAGTAATGTACAAGAAAAGTGCAAAAAGAGGGTATATCACAAGTGTGCTTCTCAAAATGAAAATTTCTTTACAGAGCTCCTCTTTTTTTTAAAAAATTAAAAATTGCCAGCACACTCTAAAAGAAAAAAGGTTCGAACCCAAAAAAAAAAAACTTAACCTACAAACTTATAAAACAACGTACACTTACTTATTAATCATTATCGTTAGTGCAAAAATGCAATGACTACAGATAACAAAAGAGTAAGTGTCCAAAACTTCATACAATCAAAAATAATACCAAAAAACACTACCCATATCAAGTTTACTTTCACAAAATGCTAAAAGACCTTTTTCTTCAAACTGTTATTTTAAATTTCGCCACTTGCAGCTGCCTACAGGTGTGGGGGAGAGAACAGAGAGTAAAAAGGGAGGGTGAAAGGGGGTGAGAGGATATGGAGTAGGAAAAAGTTCTTGTCCTGCCATTTACAAGATGTCATTAAGCTATCAATCACTAGCTTTTTATTGCCATAATAGCAAATGGTAACTTTTTCCCCTCTGAACCCTGTCAGTCTGTTTCTACTCCTAGTGTTTTCTGACTTTCTCTTAAAACATTTGCAAACAAGTTAGCTTC
>NW_026539397.1:0-15079 GCF_027791375.1 Indicator indicator | reverse complement strand
GAGCACGGCATCGAGTGGATATTCCACATTCCCTACTATGCACCAGCTGCAGGGAAGATCGAACGCTACAACGGTTTGCTGAAAACCACTCTCAAAGCCATGGGGGGTGGATCTTTGAAAAACTGGGAGAAACACTTAGCACAAGCAACCTGGTTGGTGAATAGTAGAGGTTCAGTGAATCGAGCTGGACCTGCCCAATCAGATTTGTTGCGAAAGGAAGAAGGTGATAGAGTTCCTGTTATCAGAGAAAAGAATCTGTTAGGCAAAACTGTTTGGGTATTTTCTCCTTCAGCAGAGGCCAAACCTGTCCGAGGGGTGGTTTCTGCTGAAGGTCCTGGTCACACCTATTGGGTGATGCAAGAAAATGGTGAAATTCAGTGTATTCCACAAAGAAATCTAACTTTGGCTGAGAGAGGTTAAATTCAGAGTGTTGCGCAGACACAGCATCGCGCCCAAGAGGAGAGTTCATGAGATCTACGGTGCACGAACCCTGAGAGCCCTGAGTCACCTGAGAGTCCCTGTTCCTTTCTTCGCTCCATGTGCGAGGAAACAAGCTGTTTGCTGTTTTTCCTGTGATTTGACTCTTTTGAATCATCTACATCTGAAATAGCCGGAATGGACTATGGTCTTTATTCACCTAGTGTTGTAGATATTATTTTAGATTAGATAAATGATAGTAGCAGCCAATGGAATTGTTTAGAAGGGGTGGACTGTGATGGTTTGAAACTGTCTTTTTAATTTTTCCTTGCAAAGTTCAGAACAGAGAAAGTGAAAGAATGTAAATAAGTCACTATTGGGTGTAAGAAAGCAAAATAACGATTGTTCTAAACACTTCCATTGGATAGATAGAAATGTTTAAGAACTATTACCCAAAACAAAGTAGGCATTCGGCACATTCTGCGTTCGGCAGTGGGGGCAGTTGCTGGGCTGTCTGGCTGCTGTTTCTTCTTCTCTTCTGGCTGAAGATAACACACTGACCTTGGCAGCTAAGTTAACAGCTTTCTGCTTAACTAACTCTGCTTCTCTGTCCAGGGAGGTCTGGGGGGGAAGCTCCTGGGAGAGGGAGGCCCCTTTGGGAGGATCCCCTTGGGGGGAAGCAAAGGGAGATCGATTGTGCTTTTTCTGTTGATTGTATATATTTGTGAATGTTGTGAATTTTGTATATTTGTACATATTCATTGCATTTCATTGTAGATTTTAGACTCTGCTTGTAAATACAGCTTTTCATTTGCTTCCAGACTGAGCTAGCCTGGTTATTGTCGGTGGGGGGGGAATTTCAGCTCACACCGACACAGCTCTGTGATTGTCAGCTCTGTACATTTTGTCTTTTCCCACCCTCCCCCCGGCTCCCTCCCCACAAGCTTTGTTAGTTCTTCCCAAAACAGACTTCAGCTTAACAAGCTATGCTTTGTGTTTATAGAGCTGTGTGAATGGTCATTTTCAACCTTGGGTTGACTTCCCTGTGTTTGGAGTGGCTATTCTGGGAGGCCTTTGTAGGATTTGGTAAAACATTCTAGAATCATAGAACCATTTGAGTTGGAAAAGACCTTTAAGTTTGAGTCCAACCATTGTCTAGTTCTGCCAAGTCTGGTGCTAAACCATGTCCCTCAGGAGCATGTGCCTGCTTCTTTTAAACATCTCCAGGGATGGGGATTCAACCACCTCCTTGGGGAGCCTGTTTCAGTGTTTGAGAATCCTTTCAGTGAAGATGTTTCTTCCAATGGCCAACATAAACATCCCCTGCTGCAATCTCAGGCCGTTTCTTCTCCTCCCAACACTTGCTCCTAGGGAGAAGAGACTAACTCCCACCTGGCTCCCACCTCCTTTCAGGGAGCTGCAGAGAGCGGTGAGGTCTCCCTTCTTCAGCCTCCTTTTCTCTGGACTAAACAACCCAGTTGCCTCGGCTGCTCCTCAGACCTGTTCTCCAGCCCTTTCCTTCCCCGTTATGAACACCGTGAGTTGTGAGCAGAACGTGGAGAGCGGTGTGCTTGCTAAAGAAGATGGAAATGGATTGTAGGAGTAGGAATATCATCCGATGCTCCTTGTGGAAGTGTTTACATTGTCCTTTAAGAATGAGGAGTTCTAAAATACAGTGTAGGTAGCCCACATCTGAGCAGAAAGAGAGCTTTTGGTTAAAGCAGCTGGAGCTTGGGTAGTGAAAATGTTTTACAGCTTTCAGGATAAAAGAGCTCTTGAGCTTCCGACGGAGCTCTCAGCTGGAGGTAAGCTGTTTGCTTTGGCGTGGGGTAATACAAGTTCTGTGTAGTTTGTGACAACAGCAAAGTTAACTTTGTTTTCAAATGGAGTGGCGGTGATGTAACCCTTCCTGATTTTTCAGGCGAGGAAAGAAAGGTTGTGAAGGGATATTTGGATTAAATAATAATTCCAAGGTTCTGCTGTGTTCCTACTAAAGCTGTTAACGCACACAGAAATTTGTTAAAGCAGTTCCTTTGTGCATTCCAGGGCTGGTGTGTTTAACCTCACGGTATCTTCCTGGGCTATCTGATGACAATTTGTTGAAACTTTTCAGAGTTTAAATCCAGTTTACTGACAAACTGTTTTGGGTTGGTAGGTCCTGGCAGCGATGGTTTTCCAAAGAGGAGCTCTAAGGCCAGCTACGAGGGTTAGCTTTGGCTTCTCCTGGGGTTTCACACAGAACGAGTCTCACGATTCGAGTGTTGTGATTTCAAAGCTGTATTTTCTTCTCTCTGCTTAGGTGACAGGATGACCTCACTGGTGAAGAAAGACACCTTATCAGGAGAGGAGACACAGTTTTACCTGCCTGAAACTGTGTTGGCCACAGATGCTGTTCACCGACTGGGAGTCCTCCACGAGGATGGTCAATTAGAGAGCCTTCTACTGGATGTGAAGGTAGGTAGTGTGCCTGTGAAGTGCCTGTGCTTGAAATGCCACAGTCTGCAGCTGATGCCATGCAGAGCAGTGCTCTAAGTAGCTGTGTGCAAGTCTGCCATGGCCTCAGAAGGCTGTGCAGTTGCTAAACCTTTTTTTTTTTTTTTTCAAGCACAATCTTTCTGAATTGTTTTTCTTGATTTTTTTTTTTTCCCTTTAAATTTCTTTTAGGGTCATGTGAAACTGATTTTTGGTGAAGCACAGCTTTAAAGAAAGCTCAGAGACCTGAGTTCTACAGTAAGCTCACATGCAACCTCACACGCAACTGAGTCACTTATGTGAGTGTAAGCTGTCCTTGTTCAACGTTCAGAGAGTTCAGAGCTGAAGCCAGGCCACACTGTAACTCATTTCTGCTGTCATAAACAGGATTGGTCAGGCTGATTGCACGTAGTGAGGAACTGGAAATGTACCTTCCCTGCTCATGGAAGCACTGTATGGGAAAGAAATGATTATTCCTTGGTGCCATGAGTGTGATTTTGCTGGTGTGTCCCTGGACACAAATACCTTTTTGTACCAATGCCAGCACTACCCAACAGAGGATCCAACGTTTCTCTGCAGGTATTTCCCAGGGTCCTCAGCTACTCAGGACACCCAGCCCCAGTGCCAGGCTGATGTCAGCTCACAGGTGCCATCCAAAAGGCTGCCTGCCTAAGAGTGCCAGGGCTCTTACTGGAACGATTTGGCAAAATGAAAGTTTGTCTCTCTTTGCTTCCAGTGCCCCAATAAGGACTTGTGCTGACACAGTTTCAGAAAGCTGAACCCATCGAAGGGGTTTAATTTATTAGAGCAACAGACTGAAGAGATTGGTGATTGCCACCAAAAAATGCACCAGCTGCAAGGTGATATTGCGGTAGTAAAGCCAGGGGAGCAAGTGACATGCTCGGAAGTGCAGACTCATGCAACAGCTCTCCCAGAGAAGAGAAAAGAGAAAGAGAAAGGAGAAGAGGAAGAGAAGAGAAAGGCAGCAAAGCTCAGTCATGGGCTGAAAGTGCAAATCTCACTGAGAAGGGTGTCCCTGCCTTGGGGTGATAAAAAGGAGGGCAGCCCTTCAGCTGTCTCTGTCTTTCCACCCATGATTGTACATGGGGGGTGGGTGAGGATGCAGCAGAGGAGCAAGAGAGTGAGGGATGGGGGCAGCCTCCCCAAAAAGCTCCTTGTAGCCCTGAAAGTTTGAAAAGCCTGAATGTTCTCGGAGGGGATTAAAAACCCTGGAAAACTGCAAGTATGAGTGTGAGGTGTTCCAGCAGAGACAAAGCTCTCTGGTTTATCTAGATATTACGGGATGGTATTAATTTGTATGAAAAAAGGCTTTGAAATGACCTCTGGTATCTAGGAAGGCTTCTAGAATAGAAAAGCAAATCCTCAGCAGAGCCACAGGGGTGTTTGAAATAGAAATACAACTATCAAATGTGTCTCTCTAAATTTAAACTTGCGGATTTTCTGTTGTGTGTGTTTGTGGTGTGCTTTTTTTAATTTGAAAGGAGAAAGCTCAGAAAGGAGCACAGCTGAGTTGCTCCCCATCTAAAGGGGTTGTGGGGCTATCAAAGGGGAATGTTGGGGGCATCTGAAGGGTTCTGGGGGCATCTAGAGGTGTCTAAGAGCCTGTGGAGGATCCCCCTGGGGGCTCCCAGGAGGGTCTCTGGAGGGTAGGAGGGGCTGGAGAAGCCCCGAAACTGCTGCATGTTGGGGTTCTGCTGTCATCTAAACCGGGTCTGGGGGTCTCAAAGGGGAATTTGGGGGCATCTAGAGGTGTCTGGGAGCCTCCCACTCCCTCCCTGTCCTGGTTTGAGGCCAGACAGATCTTCTGTTGCCCCGAGAGGGACAAAAGAATTACACTCACACAAACGTGTGTAATCACAAAAAGAGTGATGGAAAGTTTACATGGAAAAGCAATTGGTAAAACTACAAAAACTACAAGCATAGTGGCAAAGAGATCCCAAAGCACAGAGAGTCCCTTCCACAACACCCAAAGGCCTCCCAACTCTTCCCTTTTCCCCACCTGAGGGTATAACCAAAACCCCCAGGGCTTGCTCTTCCCCTCCTACACTGCTAGGCTGGTCTCAGGATGGCCAGGTCTGAGACTGCCCCCCCTTCTCCTCCTGGCATTAGGCCTAGACAGGCCTAATAGGCCTTGAGATACTCCTCCACCGTCCCATGTCCCATGGGAGCAGACAGGGAAGAAAGAGAAGAACGACTTTGCAGATGAATTTATAGGACGCAGGATTTCTGGGTAGAAATATGTTTCCTGTGTGCACCTTACTGGGTCAGACACTCAGGATGCCAGAGGTGTAACTTACGTGGCAGTAACATGAGGCACACAGCCTAAACTGCCAGGCTCCAGTCCTTCCCAGTCACCTCCCAAGACCCTCCCAGTTTCTCCCAGACCCTCCTGGTCCCTCCCAGTTTCCTCTGAGTCTCCTCCCAGCCCCCCCTACTCCCCTCCCAGTCTCCTTCCAGTTCCTCCAAGTCTCCTCCCATTCCCCTTCCAGTTCCTCCCAGTTCCTCCAAGTCCCTTCCCAGTGCCCCCCAGTACCTTCCAATCTCCTCCCAGTTCCTACCAGTCCCTCACAGTCTCCTCCCAGTCTCCCAGTTCCTCCCTGTCCCTCCCATTCTCCTCCCAATCCCTTCCTAGTCCCCTCCAATTGGGAGCCATACCTGGACCACCGGACCACTGGAAGCCCTGGGAGCCCAACTGGAAGCACTGGGAGCCATCATTTTGTGTCCCCCTCCACAGTGTTGTGTCCCTCCCCCCTCCCTCCCTGACACTGTGAGGGGCAGGAGTGGGACAGCCGGGCTGCGCTCTCATTGGTCAGCGTGGCTTAGGCAGGAAGTGCTCCCATTGGCTGCATTGGACCAGTTCCCCCCAATTTGGGCTCCGTCCACTTTGGGGACATTTGGGCCAATTTTGGATCCCACTTAGGACTTTTTTCCTAGTCTCTCCCAGTCCCTTCCCAGTTTCCTCCCAGTTCCCTTCTATTCTGTTCCAGTCCCTCCCAGTTCCCTCGGAGCTCTCTCATAGTTCCTCCCAGTTCCCTTCCAGTGCCTCCCAGTTGAGCCCCAGTTCCCTCTTAGTCCCTACCAGTTTCCTCCCAGTTTTCTCTCAGTCTGACAGTTTTCTCCTGCTTCCCTCCTAGTTTCCTTCCAGTATCCTGCCAGTTTCTTCCCAGTTGCTAACAGTTCTCTCCCAGTCCTTTCGTGGGAGGAAGGTGTTGGGACTGTGAGGGTTCTGAAGGGTTCTGCAGGCATTTAGAGGTGTCTGGGAGCCTGTGGAGGATCTCTTGGTGGCTCCCGGAGGGTCTCTGGAGGGTCGCGCAAGAACTGGGAAGGTCTCACTCTGGTTTTCGGTGTCCCTGCAGCCCCGAGACCCCCCAGCCACGTCTCCCCCGGTATCTAAACGCGAGCTGGGGGCGTCTAAAGCGGTTTAGACGGTGACAAAGGGGATCTGGGGGCGTGTAAACGGCTCCGGCCTCACCAAGACGGCACTGCCCTCACCAACATGCTTTAAAACGGCCCCCAGTGGTTGGTGTTTGCTCTGAGGGTTCCTCGTTCCTCTGTTGCGCAGCGAGTCGGTTGTAGCCTCTGCTGCTTTCTGGAGTTCTTCTGTAGCAGATACAGGAGTCTGCTTTGACGCTGCTTGTGAGAGCAATCCTGGACCTCGCGGCAGGCTCCCGGAGGCGGGTCAGCGTGTGCGGCGGCGGCGGCCGGGCGGGCTCGGTGGGTGAGGGGCGGCGGCGGCGGTGACCGCCCGTGCTGGGGGCAGGGGTGAGCTTTAGAGAAGGACAAGAAACTTAGTATGTATTATGCCTTTATTACAGCGCTGGACACAGACGGGTTCTCTCCCACAAGTCCTGTGTATGGAAAAGGGTTTTAGTACAAACATTTATATTGTCCATGCTTCTTATCTCTTCAAAAAATTATCCATGTAAAACCCAGAGAGGTATATTGATGTTTTCACAGAAAGTCCTGGTTCTTCCTATCTATGCGAAGTTTATCTATCGAGGAACAACTGGGGGATGGCAATATTCTATAGGAAGTCCTGGTTTCTGTTTGTTTTGTTTTATTTCTTTTCTTAAAATATTGCTGATTCTTTTCAAATAAGGTCCATCTGTTCCTGCCTGCATTCCAACTAATTATAAGAAAGGGAAGTTACTTAGTGTTTCCCTTCTATTCTTCAGCAATTTTATAACTCCAAGAATTTTCTACTTCTCAATTCCTCCCTTTTTTCCATCCAATAGTACATTCCTATGCTATATCTTCTTAAAATAATTTCCTGTTTCCAGCTCACACCTGTAATTTTTATACCTCTGATATGATTTCACATCACTCTTTCTAATACACATATTTTAAATATCAGTAAATAAGTAAACGTTATTTTCAACTTCAAATCTCCCAGCTCTTCTGCTTTCCAAGGGCTGCCTTTTGCCTTCTTTACTTGTGTGTGGTGTATCCAAGCAGGTTGCTCTCTGATTTTGATGGCTGTTAAGGATATCACCAACACCTGATACAGTCCTGTCTACTTGGGTTCCAGAGGATTTTCTGGAAGAGGTCTAACATAGACATAATCTCCAGGTTCCACATCATGGACTAGTCTGTCTAGTCCCCTCACGCTGGTTCCAATCACTTGTTTGTTAATCATGTTTAAATTCTTATAAATCTGCTGGACATACTCATTCAGCATCTCTTCTCTGAACTGCCTTGGTTCGGAAGGATCCATTTTTCCCACCACGTAGGGTCTTCTAAATAGAATTTCAAGTGGATTTAGCTGCTTCTTAGTCCTTTGCTTAGTTTGAATTTGCAACAGGGCAATTGGTAATGCTTGTGGCCAAGGGAGTTTTGCCTCCTGTCCTATTTTTATTATCTGATTCTTGATTAAATGGTTCATTTTCTCCACCTGTCAACTTGAGTGTGGATTGTAAGGAGTGTGGAGTTGCCAATCAATTCCTAAGACTTCGTATTTGTTGTTCTGCCTTGGCCACAAAATGTGATCCTCTGTCTGAGGAAACAGTAACAGGCACTCCCCAAACTAGGGTGTTATTTCTTGTAACATCGTTTTGGTAGCCTCCTGAGCTTTGTTTGTTGTGACAGGGAAATGCTTCTGGCCACCCAGAGAAGGTGTCAGTAAGTACCAAAAAATATCTATATTCCCCCGTTCTTGGGAGTTCAGTGAAATCAATTTGCTGCTGTTGTCCCGGATAATTTCCTCTACTAATCTGTCCCAGCTTGACTTCTTTTACCACCTTGGGGTTGGCCCTAAGGTATACTTCACATTGTTGAGTTTTAGCCATTTCATCTACCAGCCGGTTACCTCTTTCTTGACCAGTGTTTCCCTCTTGGTATGCTCTGCAGTGCATTATAGCTACTTTGCCTGGTTTTTGTACTGCTTCCAATAACCTCAATATTTCTTCTGCATGCTTAATGCCTTTTCCTTGGCTTAACAATAGTCCTCTCTCTTTCCAGATGGCTCCATGGGCATGCACTACTCGAAAGGCATACTTGGAGTCTGTCCTTATGTTTGTACTCTTGCCTTGAGAGAGCTCTAGGGCTCTAGTCAGAGCAATTATTTCTGCCTTTTGGGCCGAGGTGCTACCTGGTAAGGCTTCTGCTACAATCACCTCTTCTGTAGCTACAGCATACCCAGACTTTCTTTGTCCCTAGATCACGAGACTGCTTCCGTCAGTATACCAGTTATGATCTGTCATCTCCAGGGGTTCTTCCTTCAGGTCAGGTCTGCTGAAGTAAGTAGCCTCGATTGTTTCCAAACAATCATGGATTACTGACTCTCCATTACTTCCCTGGAGGACAGAGACTGGATTGACATTAGTGACTTTGATCTCCACATCATCCTGCTCCACTAATATAGCCAGGTATTTAAGGAATTTTGTGGAGAGAGCCAGTGCCCCCCTTTGGCTTCCAGCACAGCAGAGACAGTATGTGACACCAGGACTGTGATTTTCTGTGCCATAGTCAATTTGCAGGACTCGTGAATGTTGACTGTGACTGCAGCCACAGCCACCAAGCATCCTGGCCATCCTCTGCTTACGTCATCCAGTTGTTTAGAGAGGTATGCTACTGCTCTTCGATAGGGACCTAAAGTTTGTGCGAGGACCCTAAGTGCTATTCCCTGACTTCATGGGAATATAACAAAAAGACTTAAGTGACATCAGGTAGGCCTAGTGCTGGTGTCCTCATCAATTCCTTCTTTAAAGTGTGGAGGCTTGTTTAGCTTCTGTGTTCCATTGCAGAGCTCTATCAGCCTTCCTCAATAATTCATAAAGGCTATGATTATAAATCCACAACCTACACCAGCCTGTCATTCCCAAGAAGGTTCAGAGTTCTTTTACCGTGTTTGGAAGTGGAATGGAGTATATGGCTTCCTTCCTTCCAGGGCCCAACACTCGTTGTCCCACAGTCAGTTCGTATCCCAAGTGTTACTTGCTGTTGTATTATTTGGGCATTTTGTGGGGAGACTCGATACCCATTAAGTCCCAGAAAATTTATCATACTCAGTCCATTTTTCCTGTTCTTCTTTGGTTGGAGTTGCTATCAAGATGTCATCTACATACTGTAGTAGGACTCTGTCTCCTTCCAGCTGATCCCACTTCTCCAATTCTTTTGCCAGTTGATTTCCAAAAATAGTGGGGCTGTTTTTAACTGTGGGGCAACACTGTCCAGGTCAGTTGACATTTTCTCTTGGTTTCTGGATTTTCCCATTCAAAAGCAAACAATGACTGACTTTCAGGGGCTAGAGGTAGGCAGAAAAAAAGCATCTTTTAAGTCCAGGAGGGTAAACCATTCTAACTCTGTCCTCAATCGCATTAAGTGTGTGTGGGTTTGCTATTACTGGATTAACATCCCTCATAATCGTGTTTTATGGCCCTTAGATCCTGTACTAGCCGGTACCCTCCTGTGGGTTTCTTCACGGGCAAAACTGGGGTGCTATGTTTCACATTTTCTTAACAGCCCATATTTTATAAATTTTTCTATAATGGGCATGATTCCTCCCCTGTCTTTTTCTCCTTAAAGGATATTGCTTTATCCTGATGGGTTGAGCTCCAGGTTTAAGATCTATTATTATCAGTAAGGCATTTTTGGCCCTTCCAGGTTGCTCAGTGTCCCAAACCTCAGGCTATACCTGATCTTTTATGCTTTCTATTATTTTGTTTTCCTCTTGTTCAGGGCTCATTAGTGCAAGACTAAAACTTCAATTAGCTGTTCCTCCCTTACGCTAAATTCTACTTTCCCCTTATTAAATTCAATTTCAGCTCCCAGTGCTTCTAACAAGTCCCTTCCTAGTAATGACTTTGGGGCATTTGGCATATATAAAAACTTGTTATATCAGTGAGTGTTGTAGCCTGGCATGAGAGGTCAAGGGTGGCAGAGACAATGCTTTCATTAGGTGTGAGCAGATCAGTCATCTGCTTAACCTAGTGGCTGAGCTGAAGGATGAAGTAGAAAGACTAAGGACCATAAGGGAATGTGAAAGGAAGTTAAGTATGTGACATCAGGCTCTGCAGACCCCATTAGCAGAGGGAAGTGACGCAAGAAGCAGTGGGGATTGGATACAGGTGCCTGTCAGAAGGGGCAAGGTAAACCCCTTCCAGTCCCCTCACCTCCTCAGGTACCCTTGCACAACAGATACGGGGCACTAGAGATTGTGGGTAAGGTGATCCTGGAAGCAAAAGCAACACCATCTGGGGGGTCGACTAAAGCAAATCAGTCCCCCCTCACATCAGAACTTGTACACAAAAGAAAAAGAGGAGGGTAATTGTTATTAGTGAATTCCCTTCTGAAAGGAACAGAGGGCCCCATATGTCGGCCAGACTCTTCCCACAGGGTAGTCTGCTGCCTCCCTGGAGCCTGGGTCAGGGATGTTACCAGAAGGCTGCCTAATGTAGTACAGCCCTCTGATTACTATCCCTTGCTAGTTATGCAAGTGGGAAGTGATGAGGTCAATACCAGAAGTCTTAAATCAATAAAAAGGGACTTCAAGGCACTAGGAAAAGTAGTAGAGGGATCAGGGGCACAGGTAATTTTTTTCATCTGTATCCTTAGTTGCAGGCATGAATGCTGAAAGGAACAGGAAAACATTCTTGATAAGTGGCTAAGAGACTGGTGTCACCCACAAAATTTGGATTCTTTGGTTTTGGGGAATTCTATATGGTCCCAGGTCTGCTAGGAACAGATGGGGAGCACCAGTCACAGAGGGGGAGAAAGATCTTGGCACACAAGATGGCAAGCCTTGTACAAAGGGCTTTACACTAGGCTTGAAGGGGGAGAGGAGTGAGCACAACAGTACTAGAGATGAACCAAAGGAGGCTGAGGGTGGTAAGCCACAGACAGGGGCAAAACCAGCAGCCCAGCTGAAGTGTATGTACACTAATGCACACAGCATGGGTAACAAACAAGAGGAGCTGGAAGTCTTGGTACAGGAGGAAAACTATGATGTTGTTGCCATCACAGAAATGTGGTGGGATGACTCTCACAACTGGAGTGCTGTAATCAAGGGTTACAGACTCTTCAGGAGAGACAGGAGAGGGAGAAGGGGTGGAGGAATGGCCCTGTATATTAGGGAGACTCTGGAAGTCATGGAGGTTGAGACTAAGGATGATCAGGTTGAGTCCCTATGGGTAAGAATTAGGGGGAAGGCCAACAAGTCTGACATCCTGGTTGGAGTCTGTTATAGACACCTAATCAGGAAGAAGAGGTTGATTTAATTTTCTTCAAGCAGCTGGAGGCTGCCTCAAGATTGCTTCCCCTTGTTCTTGTGGGTGACTTTAACCTCCTAGATATCTGCTGGGAATTGAACACTGCAAAGAAGAGGCAGTCTAGAAGGTTCCTGGAGTGTATGGAGGATAGCTTCTTATCCCAGCTGTTTTGTGAGCCTACCAGGGGTTCAGCCCTGCTTGACTTGCTGTTTACCAATAGAGAAGGGCTGGTGGGTGATATGGTGGTGGGAGGCTGCCTCAGGTCCAGTGACCACGAAATAATTGAGTTTTCAATATACGGTAAAACCAGGAGGGGCAGCACCAGAACCTCCACCCTGGACTTCCAAAGGGCAGACTTTGGCTTATTCAAGGAACTAACTCAGAAAGTTCCTTGGGAAACAGCCCTCAAAAACAAAGGAGTCCAGGAAGGCTGGATTTATTTCAAGCAAGAACTCTTGAAGGCACAGGAACAGGATGTGCCCATGTGCCAGAAGAGGAGCTGACGAGGGAGACAACCGGACTGGATGAGCAAGGAGCTTCTAAAGGAATTAAGGGAAAAAAGAGGGTGTATCACCTTTGGAAAAAAGGGGAGGTATCCCAGGATGAGTTTAAGGACATTGCTAAGTCTTGTAGGAAAAAAATTAGAGAGGCAAAAGCCCATTTAGAATTTAGACTGGCCAGTGCCGTAAAGGAGAATAAAAAATATTTCTACAAATACATTAATGGCAAAAGAGGCAAGTACAACCTCCACTCCTTATTGGATGTGGAGGGGAATATAGTAACAAAAGATGAGGATAAAGCAGAGGTACTTAATACCTTCTTTGCCTCAATCTTCAATAGTGGGACGTGCTGTCTTCAGGACAACTGGCCTCCTGAACTGGCAGATGGATTCGGGGACCAGTATAGTCCCCCTGTAATCCAGGAGGAAGCAGTAAGGGACCTGCTGAGCCACTTGGATCCTCACAAGTCCATGGGACCTGATGGGATCCATCCTAGGGTGCTGAGGGAGCTGGCAGATGAGCTGGCCAAGCTACTCTCCATTTATCAGCAGTCCTGGCTCACAGATGAGGTCCCTGATGACTGGAGGCTGGCCAATGTGATGCCCATCCGCAAAAAGGGCCTGAAAGAGGAACCAGAAAATTACAGCCCTGTCAGCCTGACCTCGGTGCCAGGCAAGGTTATGGAACAGGTCATCCTGAGTACAATCACACAGAACCTACAAGATGGTCAGGGGATCAGGCCCAGCCAGCATGGATTCAGGAGGGGCAGGTCCTGCCTGACCAACCTGATCTGCTTTTATGATCAGGTTACCCGTCTGGTGAATGTGGGGCAGGCTGTGGATGTAGTCTACCTGGACTTCAGCAAAGCCTTTGACACTGTCTGCCACAAGAAGCTCCTGGCAAAGCTGGTAGCTTGTGATTTGGACAGATTGACTCTGAAAGGGTCAAGAACTGGCTGGAGGGCCGGGCCCAGAGAGTGGTGGTGAAGGGCGCCACATCCAGCTGGCGGCCAGTCACTAATGGTGTCCTTCAGGGATCAGTGCTGGGCCCCATCCTATTTAATATCTTTATTGATGATGTGGATGAAGGAATTAAGTCCATCATCAGTAAGTTTGCAGATGACACCAAGTTAGGAGCAGGTGTGGATCTGTTGGAGGGTAGAAGGGCCCTGCAGAGGGACCTGGACAGGCTCAATGGGTGGGCAGAGGCCAATGGGATGAGCTTTAACAAGGCTAAGTGCAGGGTTCTACACTTTGGCCACAATACTCCCAAGCAGTGCTACAGGCTGGGGCCAGAGTGGCTGGAAAGCAGCCAGGCAGAAAGGGACCTGGGGGTGCTGGTTGATAGTAGGCTGAACATGAGCCAGCAGTGTGCCCAGGTGGCCAGGAAAGCCAATGGCATCCTGGCCTGTATCAGGAATAGTGTGGCCAGCAGGACAAAGGAGGTTATTCTTCCCCTGTACTCAGCACTGGTCAGGCCACACCCTGAGTCCTGTGTCCAGTTCTGGGCTCCTCAGTTCAAGAGAGATGTTGAGGTACTATGTGATGGTTTGAAACTGTCTTTTTAATTTTTCCTTGCAAAGTTCAGAACAGAGAAAGTGAAAGAATGTAAATAAGTCACTATTGGGTGTAAGAAAGCAAAATAACGATTGTTCTAAACACTTCCATTGGATAGATAGAAATGTTTAAGAACTATTACCCAAAACAAAGTAGGCATTCTGCACATTCTGCGTTCGGCAGTGGGGGCAGTTGCTGGGCTGTCTGGTTGCTGTTTCTTCTTCTCTTCTGGCTGAAGATAACACACTGACCTTGGCAGCTAAGTTAACAACTTTCTGCTCTAACTAAACTCTGCTTCTCTGTCCAGGGAGGTCTGGGGGGGAAGCTCCTGGGAGAGGGAGGCCCCTTTGGGAGGGTCCCCTTGGGGGGAAGCAAAGGGAGATCGGTTGTGCTTTTCTGTTGATTGTATATATTTGTAAATGTTGTGAATTTTGTATATTTGTACATATTCATTGCATTTCATCTGCTTGTAAATACAGCTTTTCATTTGCTTCCAGACTGGGCTAGCCTGGTTATCATTGGTGGGGGGGGAATTTCAGCTCACACCAACACAGACTGCATATTCCCATTGTAAATATATATTCCAACCATAAAGCAATCCTATTTTAACAAGTTTTGGTATATTCTGTTAATAAAGGGTTACTATTTTTATTAATACCTGCTTGCCATATTGTTTATTATTGTTGTGAGGGTAATTAATTAATAATTTCCCCCCTCGACCACAACACAGAAAGTCCTGGTTCTTCCTATCTATACAAATGTTGTTATGTATCTAACAACAACAGGGGGATGAAAATATTCAATGGGAAGTCCTGGTTTCTGTTTGTTTTGCTTTCCTCTTTTCTTTAAAATATTGCTGGTTCTTTTCAAACAGGGTCCATTTGCCCCTGCCTGCGTTCCAACTAGTTATAAGAAAGGGGAGTTACTTAGTGTTTCTCTTCAGTTCTTCATCAATTTGGTAACTCCAAGGATTTTCTACTTATCAGGTATGGGAGGCAGTGGCAGCTGGCCGGCCAGGCTCAGTGGGTGAGCAGCGGCACTGGGCAGCCGGCCAGACTTGGTGGATGTCGTTTCAAAGGGTTTTTCTATGCAAATTAATACTATCCTGTAGTATCTCATTATTTAGAAAGTCTTTTAGATTACAAAAGCAAATCTTAGGTGGAGCTGCATGGGGTTTTGAAACGTAAATATAAAACGTGTATCTATCAAGGAAGAAGCCTGCAATACACACAAAGGAAAATCCACTGTTTTAATTTTTAAAAAATAACCTCAATAGTAAAACCTCTGAATAGAGGCCAGCTGAGCTGCTCTCAACACACAGGGGCTGGACTGTGGGGGTGAGTCATGGCTGCTGGACTGTGGGGGCCAGCTAAAAGTTGATCTGGGAGCCCCCAGGAGACCCTGGAGA
>NW_026539396.1:0-15369 GCF_027791375.1 Indicator indicator | reverse complement strand
GAGCCTCCACACCCAGATATGAGCCTCCACACCCAGACATGAGCCTCCACACCCAGACATGAGCCTCCAAATCCAGATATGAGCCTCCAAATCCATACATGAGCCTCCACACCCAGACATGAGCCTCCAAATCCAGATATGAGCCTCCACACCCATACATGAGCCTCCAAATCCAGATATGAGCCTCCACACTCACATAGGACCCTCCACATTCAATATTATCCTCCCCATTCAGCTATGACCCTCCTCCACGCTCAGATTGAACACGGACATCCCTGGAGCTTGGTGTGGTCGAGCTCTGAGCAGTGGCTGAAGCCTGTGTGTCATCCCAGATCTGTACAGATCCCAGGACTGCAGGCCTGCAAGGCTGAAGCAAGGCTGGGGTTCTGAATTCTGCTTCAAATCTCACCATGCTCCCAGCCAACACTCTGCCCCTTCTCAAGTGCTCCTGTTGATCTCTTGCTTAGAAGACAAAGTGGTGTGTGGGGAGGTGCCACCACATTCAGCAGATGTCTGGGCTTGCTGCTTTGTTCAGAGCTGCTAAATTTGCACCCATTATTAGAACAGGCAAATTCCTCCTTGGCTAAGAGGAGGAGGGGATGCAGCATTTCTTTTTTCCTTTTTCTTTTCTTTTTTTTTCCCCCTAATCATTCTTGCTAGTCAGAGGGCAGTGGGAATCATCTGTGTTGGAATCATCTGTGTTCTCTTTTGCAACCACAACAAAGGCACAAAAATAGCTCAGCAGAGCCCTGCAACAGTGGCAAGAAGATCTTTAAATAAAGCCTCTCAGAATGCTCTGTTTTCAAATTTCCTGCCTCAAACAGATTCAGTGCCTCACCTGCTCCTCCAGAAGAGGCTTTTGGCACACCCCAAGCTAAAGGGCATCAGAGAACCTTCAGTGGTGATTTTCTGGCTGCTGTCTGTAAGACCTCAGCCAAAACCAAAGGTGTCTGTGTGCTTGGCTAGGTGCAGTTTTCTTTGCAGCTCTCCTTGGGTGTAGTTGTCTCCATTCCTGGCCACTGCTGCATTTCTCTGCAGGGAAGGCTGCATGTTGTGGGTCTATGAAGGGACTCCAAATCATTCCAGCAGGAGTAGGGAAGTGCTGGTGCCCCTGTACTTGGCCTTGGTGAGGCCACAGCTTGAGCACTGGGTTCAGTTCTGGGTGCCACAGGATAGGAAAGACATTGAGGTGCTGGAGGCTGTCCAGAGAAGAGCAGTGAGGCTGGTGAGGGGTTTGGAGAGGGCATCATATGAGGAGTGGCTGAAGGAGCTGGGGTTTAGTCTGGAGGAGGCTAAGGGGAGATCTTATTGCTCTCTTCAGCTACCTAAAAGGAGGTTGGAGTGAGGCTGGTGTTGGTCTCTTCTCCCAAGCAACCAGAGATAGAACAAAGGGAATGGATTTAAGTTGTGCCAGAGGAGGTTTGGGTTGGAGACGAGGAAGAATTCCTTTGGTGCAAGAGTGGTCATGGATTGGAACAGGCTGCCCAAGGAGGTGGTGGAGTCCCCATCCCTGGAGGTGTTCAAGAAGCTGTAGCTGTGGCACTTCAGGACATGGTTTAGTGGTTATGGAAGTTGGGTTATGGTTGGACCTGATGATTTTAAAGGTCTTTCCCAACCTCAGTGATTCTAGGGTACAATGATTCCAATCCACTGTCCACAGCAGTAACCACTTCTCTTTAGGGGAAGGCCCTGAAGAATGTGAACAAACAAACCAAGGGGCTACAAACTCATGTGTGGATGGAAGAGGAGGAAAACCTCAGGCCTTAACTGATGTGATGAAGTTATTATATTTTCCAGGCAATGTCCATCACCTCATTTTCTCTCACTGTGGGTGAGGATGGGGGTCACCAGAGCAGGCTGGGGAGATGCTGACCATGTAAGACTAAGTATCCTCATGGCTGTCAAACAGAAAAGCAAACATTCTTGGGATGCAGCCTTCAGGAAGGCAAAAACCATTGCAGAGTTCACAGCCCAGAAAGATGCATCCTGGCTGCATTAATTGGAGTGAGGAGATTCTGCCTCTCTACTCTGCTCTGGTGAAACCCTACCTGGAGCACTGCATCCAGTTCTGGGGTCCACAACACAAGAAGGACATGGAACTGCTGGAGAGAGCCCAGAGGATGCCACAAAGATGATCAGAGGACTGGAGAACCTCCCCTGTGGGGACAGGCTGAGGGAGCTGGGGCTGTTCAGCCTGGAGAAGAGAAGGCTCCAAGGAGACCTGAGAGCAGCCTTCCAGTGCCTGAAGGGGGCTACAGGAGAGCTGGGGAGGGACTTGTGAGAAGGGCTGGGAGTGACAGAAAAAAGGGCAATGTCTTTGAGCTGAGACTGAGACTGGAGATCATAGAATCATAGAATCATAGAATCAAGAAGGCTGGAAGAGACCTCAAGGACCATCGAGTCCAACCTGTCACCCTACACCTCATGACTATCTAAACCATGGCACCAAGTGCCACGTCCAGTCCCCTCTTGAACACCTCCAGGGATGGGGACTCCACCACCTCCCTGGGCAGCACATTCCAATGGCCAACCACTCTCTCTGGGAAGAACTTTCTCCTCACCTCCAGCCTAAACCTCCCCTGGCACAGCTTGAGACTGTGTCCTCTTGTTCTGGTGCTGGTTGCCTGGGAGAAGAGCCTAACCCCCACCTGGCTATGACCTCCCTTCAGGGAGTTGTAGACAGCAATGAGGTCTCCCCTGAGCCTCCTCTTCTCCAGGCTAAACAGTCCCAGCTCCCTCAGCCTCTCCTCACAGGGCTTGTGCTCAAGGCCTCTCACCAGAAGAAACTCTTGGAAGTGTGGGTGGTGATACACTGGCACAGGTTGCCCAGGGAGGTTGTGGATGTCCCCTCCCTGGAGGTGTTCAAGCCCAGGCTGGATGAGGCCTTGAGCAAGCTGTGCTGGTGGGAGGTGTCCCTGCCCATGGCAGGGGGGTTGGAGCTGGATGAGCTTTGAGGTCCCTTCCAACCCAAACCATCTGCAGGACCTTAGCAAGGGACTTATTCCAAGGTCTGGTAGTGATAGGATGAAAGGGAATGGATTGAAGCTTAAAGAGGGGAGATTGAGAATGGAAATTAGGAAGAAATTAGGAAGAAATTCTTTAGAGTGAGGGTGGGGAGAGACTGGCACAGGTTGCCCAGCAAGGTTGTGGTTGTCCCCTCCCTGGAGGTGTTCAAGGCCAGGTTGGATGAGGCTCTGAGCAACCTGGGTTGGTGGGAGGTGTCCCTGCCCATGGCATTGGAGTTGGAATTGGAAGATCTTTAAGTTCCCTTCCAGCCTAAAGCATTCTGTGATTGTCTGATTAATCACCCTGCTGACCCCAATGTACCACCTTGATTCCTGAAAATCAGGAATCTTTCTCTTTTCCCTGTGGCTAATGAATTGCCCCAGGCCACGTTAGTGCCTGTCCAGTGGTGCTGGTGACTCTTTCCTGCTCAATGAAAAATCCTGGATCTGAGCAGTGGAATAGGGTCAAGGAAATAAAAGCATTCCCAGGCTGGCAGCTAGAATTTCAGAGTGGAGCAGATTGTGGTTGCCATTCCAGCACCTCCAGCAGCAGGCTGGCTTCTGGCTTCTGTACAAAGTCACTGTGTGAATTCTGGCAGCTCACTGAATTTCCCTGAGCATGGTCCAAAAACCCAGGGAAGTCAAGGAGAGACTTTCCTGGAGCTTAAAGAGGCTTTAAATAGGCTCTTGGAGGTCTCTGTTCCTAGTCCCTAAAATGGGAGCTGCAGTCTCTCTCATGCAGGGGTTGTAAACTCTGCAGGCCAGGGTTTGTTCCCTTACTGCCAGCCCTGATTTGGGTTGTCCTTCAGCAGATTTGGAAGGTGAACATCACCCTGTGGCCAACCCCCTACAGACACAGGAACTCAGCTGGGTGGCAAATTTTGATGCTGCTCATGGAAGGGGGAAAAGCAAAGCTGATTCCCAATGCCTGGAAAAACAATTTGGACAAAATAACAACAAAATATAAAACAACACAGGAGAAAGGAGTCACAGAACTGTCAGGGTTGGAAGGGACCTCAAGGCTCATCCAGTTCCAACCCCCCTGCCATGGGCAGGGACACCTCACACCACAGCAGGTTGCTCACAGCCACATCCAGCCTGGCTGCAAAAACCTCCAGGGATGAGGCTTCCACCACCTCCCTGGGCAACCTCTGCCAGGCTCTCACCACCCTCATGGGGAACAACTTCTTCCTAACATCCAATCTCAATCTATCCATTTCTAGTTTTGCTCCATTCCCCCCTCACACCCTCAAAAGTCCCTCTCCAGCTTTCTTGGAGCCCCCTTCAGATCCTGCAAGGCCACCAGAAGGTCTCCTCAGAGCCTTCTCCTCTCCACACTGCACAACCCCAACTCTCTCAGGCTGTCTCCAGAGCAGAGCAGCTCCAGCCCTCTGCTCATCCTCATGGCCCTTCTCTGGACACCTTCCAGCACCTCCAGATCCTTCCTGGAACAGAGGCTTCAGAACTGGACACAGAGCTCCAGGTGGAGACTGTCCTCCAGGGATGAGGCTTCCACCACCTCTGCTCTTTATGGCTATGGCTTGGCTCCTGCTCAGAGGTGCTGCATACCCTCAGGAAGGAGCATCTCCATGCAGACATTTCCCTTTGCCTCTTTTCTGTACATTTTTTGGCCACAGAAGTGCTCACAGGACCCTCTTCACATTACCCAGCCCCTTGCCCTGCAATCCTGGCCAGGGGCACAGGGTTCCTGATGATCCCATGGCACAGAGTAGGGGCACAGGGGCACAGTGTTCCTGTGGATGCCATGGCACAGAGTAGGAGCACAGGAGCACAGGGTTCCTGTTGATGCCATGGCACAGAGTAGGGGCACAGGGGCACAGGGTTCCTGTGGATGCCATGGCACAGAGTAGGAGCACAGGGGCACAGGGTTCCTGTTGATGCTATGGCACAGAGTAGGGGCACAGGGGCACAGGGGTCCTGTTGATCCCATGGCACAGAGTAGGAGCACAGGGGCACAGGGTTCCTGTTGATGCTATGGCACAGAGTAGGGGCACAGGGGCACAGGGGTCCTGTTGATCCCATGGCACAGAGTAGGAGCACAGGGGCACAGGGTTCCTGTTGATCCCATGGCACAGAGTAGGAGCACAGGGGCACAGGGTTCCTGATGATCCCATGGCACAGAGTAGGAGCACAGGGGCACAGGGTTCCTGTGGATGCCATGGCACAGAGTAGGAGCACAGGGGCACAGGGTTCCTGTTGATGCCATGGCACAGAGTAGGAGCACAGGAGCACAGGGGTCCTGTGGATGCCATGGTGCAGAGTGGTACACCTGGAGCACAGCCCAGTGGTGTGAGCTTGCTGCCTGCCAGGAGACCAGGTGGCTGTGACAGCCCAACCCTCTGCCCTGCCAAGCAGGGCTTAGTAACCACAGAACAGATCATGCATCCTGAAAAGGAGAGCTTGGATGGAGCATATTTGCTCACTGGCAAAAGCCCAAACCCCCAGAGAAGGCTGTAGTGACTCTGGAGGTAGTGGCTCTGGTGGTAGTGACTCTGGTGGTAGTGACTCTGGTGGTAGTGACTCTGGTTGTAGTGATTCTGGTTGTAGTGGCTCTGGTTGTAGTGACTCTGGTTGTAGTGACTCTGGTTGTAGTGATTCTGGTTGTAGTGACTCTGGTTGTAGTGACTCTGGTTGTAGTGATTCTGGTTGTAGTGGCTCTGGTTGTAGTGACTCTGGTTGTAGTGACTCTGGTTGTAGTGATTCTGGTTGTAGTGGCTCTGGTTGTAGTGACTCTGGTTGTAGTGACTCTGGTTGTAGTGATTCTGGTTGTAGTGGCTCTGGTTGTAGTGACTCTGGTGGTAGTGACTCTGGTTGTAGTGATTCTGGTTGTAGTGACTCTGGTGGTAGTGACTCTGGTTGTAGTGACTCTGGTTGTAGTGGCTCTGGTTGTAGTGACTCTGGTTGTAGTGACTCTGGTTGTAGTGATTCTGGTTGTAGTGGCTCTGGTTGTAGTGACTCTGGTTGTAGTGACTCTGGTTGTAGTGATTCTCGTTGTAGTGGCTCTGGTTGTAGTGACTCTGGTTGTAGTGACTCTGGTTGTAGTGATTCTGGTTGTAGTGGCTCTGGTTGTAGTGACTCTGGTGGTAGTGACTCTGGTTGTAGTGATTCTGGTTGTAGTGACTCTGGTGGTAGTGACTCTGGTGGTAGTGACTCTGGTGGTAGTGACTCTCGTTGTAGTGACTCTGGTTGTAGTGGCTCTGGTTGTAGTGACTCTGGTTGTAGTGACTCTGGTGGTAGTGACTCTGGTTGTAGTGACTCTGGTTGTACTGACTCTGGTTGTAGTGATTCTGGTTGTAGTGGCTCTGGTTGTAGTGACTCTGGTTGCAGTGACTCTGGTTGTAGTGATTCTGGTTGTAGTGGCTCTGGTGGTAGTGACTCTGGTGGTAGTGACTCTGGTTGTAGTGACTCTGGTGGTAGTGACTCTGGTTGTAGTGGCTCTGGTTGTAGTGACTCTGGTGGTAGTGACTCTGGTTGTAGTGATTCTGGTTGTAGTGGCTCTGGTGGTAGTGACTCTGGTTGTAGTGACTCTGGTTGTAGTGATTCTGGTTGTAGTGACTCTGGTTGTAGTGGCTCTGGTGGTAGTGACTCTGGTGGTAGTGACTCTGGTGGTAGTGACTCTGGTTGTAGTGACTCTGGTTGAAGTGACTCTGGTGGTAGTGACTCTGGTTGTAGTGACTCTGGTGGTAGTGGCTCTGGTGGTAGTGGCTCTGGTGGTAGTGGCTCTGGTTGTAGTGATTCTGGTTGTAGTGACTCTGGTGGTAGTGACTCTGGTGGTAGTGACTCTGGTTGTAGTGGCTCCGGTGGTAGTGGCTCTGGTGGTAGTGACTGTGGTGGTAGTGACTCTGGTTGTAGTGACTCTGGTTGTAGTGACTCTGGTGGTAGTGACTCTGGTTGTAGTGATTCTGGTTGTAGTGACTCTGGTGGTAGTGACTCTGGTTGTAGTGACTCTGGTGGTAGTGGCTCTGGTGGTATTGATTCTGGTTGTAGTGACTCTGGTGGTAGTGACTCTGGTGGTAGTGACTCTGGTTGTAGTGGCTCTGGTGGTAGTGGCTCTGGTGGTAGTGACTCTGGTGGTAGTGACTCTGGTTGTAGTGACTCTGGTGGTAGTGACTCTGGTTGTAGTGACTCTGGTGGTAGTGACTCTGGTTGTAGTGATTCTGGTTGTAGTGACTCTGGTGGTAGTGACTCTGGTTGTAGTGACTCTGGTTGTAGTGGCTCTGGTTGTAGTGACTCTGGTTGTAGTGACTCTGGTGGTAGTGACTCTGGTTGTAGTGATTCTGGTTGTAGTGGCTCTGGTTGTAGTGACTCTGGTTGCAGTGACTCTGGTTGTAGTGATTCTGGTTGTAGTGGCTCTGGTGGTAGTGACTCTGGTGGTAGTGACTCTGGTTGTAGTGACTCTGGTGGTAGTGACTCTGGTTGTAGTGGCTCTGGTTGTAGTGACTCTGGTGGTAGTGACTCTGGTTGTAGTGATTCTGGTTGTAGTGGCTCTGGTGGTAGTGACTCTGGTTGTAGTGACTCTGGTTGTAGTGATTCTGGTTGTAGTGGCTCTGGTGGTAGTGACTCTGGTTGTAGTGACTCTGGTTGTAGTGACTCTGGTTGTAGTGACTCTGGTGGTAGTGACTCTGGTTGTAGTGGCTCTGGTGGTAGTGACTCTGGTGGTAGTGACTCTGGTGGTAGTGACTCTGGTTGTAGTGACTCTGGTTGAAGTGACTCTGGTGGTAGTGACTCTGGTTGTAGTGACTCTGGTGGTAGTGACTCTGGTGGTAGTGGCTCTGGTGGTAGTGACTCTGGTTGTAGTGACTCTGGTTGTAGTGACTCTGGTGGTAGTGGCTCTGGTTGTAGTGATTCTGGTGGTAGTGACTCTGGTGGTAGTGACTCTGGTGGTAGTGACTCTGGTTGTAGTGACTCTGGTTGTAGTGGCTCTGGTGGTAGTGGCTCTGGTTGTAGTGATTCTGGTGGTAGTGACTCTGGTGGTAGTGGCTCTGGTGGTAGTGACTCTGGTTGTAGTGACTCTGGTTGTAGTGACTCTGGTGGTAGTGGCTCTGGTTGTAGTGATTCTGGTGGTAGTGACTCTGGTGGTAGTGACTCTGGTGGTAGTGACTCTGGTTGTAGTGACTCTGGTGGTAGTGACTCTGGTGGTAGTGACTCTGGTGGTAGTGACTCTGGTTGTAGTGACTCTGGTGGTAGTGGCTCTGGTTGTAGTGGCTCTGGTGGTAGTGACTCTGGTGGTAGTGACTGTGGTGGTAGTGACTCTGGTTGTAGTGACTCTGGTTGTAGTGACTCTGGTGGTAGTGACTCTGGTTGTAGTGACTCTGGTGGTAGTGACTCTGGTTGTAGTGACTCTGGTTGTAGTGACTCTGGTGGTAGTGATTCTGGTTGTAGTGGCTCTGGTGGTAGTGACTCTGGTTGTAGTGACTCTGGTTGTAGTGACTCTGGTTGTAGTGACTCTGGTGGTAGTGACTCTGGTTGTAGTGGCTCTGGTGGTAGTGACTCTGGTTGTAGTGACTCTGGTGGTAGTGACTCTGGTGGTAGTGACTCTGGTTGTAGTGACTCTGGTTGAAGTGACTCTGGTGGTAGTGACTCTGGTTGTAGTGACTCTGGTGGTAGTGGCTCTGGTGGTAGTGGCTCTGGTGGTAGTGGCTCTGGTTGTAGTGGCTCCGGTGGTAGTGGCTCTGGTGGTAGTGACTGTGGTGGTAGTGACTCTGGTTGTAGTGACTCTGGTTGTAGTGACTCTGGTGGTAGTGACTCTGGTGGTAGTGACTCTGGTTGTAGTGATTCTGGTTGTAGTGACTCTGGTGGTAGTGACTCTGGTTGTAGTGACTCTGGTGGTAGTGGCTCTGGTGGTATTGATTCTGGTTGTAGTGACTCTGGTTGTAGTGACTCTGGTGGTAGTGGCTCTGGTGGTAGTGACTCTGGTTGTAGTGGCTCTGGTGGTAGTGACTCTGGTTGTAGTGGCTCTGGTTGTAGTGACTCTTGTGGTAGTGACTCTGGTTGTAGTGACTCTGGTGATAGTGACTCTGGTTGTAGTGACTCTGGTGGTAGTGACTCTGGTTGTAGTGACTCTGGTGGTAGTGGCTCTGGTGGTATTGATTCTGGTTGTAGTGGCTCTGGTGGTAGTGGCTCTGGTGGTAGTGACTCTGGTGGTAGTGACTCTGGTTGTAGTGACTCTGGTTGTAGTGATTCTGGTTGTAGTGACTCTGGTTGTAGTGACTCTGGTGGTAGTGACTCTGGTTGTAGTGACTCTGGTTGTAGTGGCTCTGGTGGTAGTGGCTCTGGTGGTAGTGACTCTGGTGGTAGTGACTCTGGTTGTAGTGGCTCTGGTGGTAGTGACTCTGGTTGTAGTGGCTCTGGTTGTAGTGACTCTGGTGGTAGTGACTCTGGTTGTAGTGACTCTGGTGATAGTGACTCTGGTTGTAGTGGCTCTGGTGGTAGTGACTCTGGTTGTAGTGGCTCTGGTTGTAGTGACTCTGGTGGTAGTGACTCTGGTGGTAGTGACTCTGGTTGTAGTGGCTCTGGTGGTAGTGACTCTGGTGGTAGTGACTCTGGTTGTAGTGACTCTGGTTGTAGTGACTCTGGTGGTAGTGACTCTGGTTGTAGTGACTCTGGTTGTAGTGATTCTGGTTGTAGTGACTCTGGTTGTAGTGACTCTGGTGGTAGTGATTCTGGTGGTAGTGACCCTGGTTGTAGTGACTCTGGTGGTAGTGACTCTGGTTGTAGTGACTCTGGTTGTAGTGACTCTGGTTGTAGTGGCTCTGGTGGTAGTGACTCTGGTTGTAGTGACTCTGGTTGTAGTGATTCTGGTTGTAGTGACTCTGGTTGTAGTGACTCTGGTGGTAGTGACTCTGGTTGTAGTGACTCTGGTGGTAGTGACTCTGGTTGTAGTGACTCTGGTTGTAGTGATTCTGGTGGTAGTGACTCTGGTTGTAGTGACTCTGGTGGTAGTGACTCTGGTGGTAGTGACTCTGGTTGTAGTGAGTCTGGTTGTAGTGACTCTGGTTGTAGTGACTCTGGTGGTAGTGATTCTGGTTGTAGTGACTCTGGTTGTAGTGACTCCGGTGGTAGTGACTCTGGTGGTAGTGACTCTGGTTGTAGTGACTCTGGTGGTAGTGACTCTGGTTGTAGTGACTCTGGTTGTAGTGACTCTGGTGGTAGTGACTCTGGTTGTAGTGATTCTGGTTGTAGTGATTCTGGTTGTAGTGACTCTGGTTGTAGTGACTCTGGTTGTAGTGACTCTGGTGGTAGTGACTCTGGTTGTAGTGATTCTGGTTGTAGTGATTCTGGTTGTAGTGGCTCTGGTTGTAGTGACTCTGGTTGTAGTGACTCTGGTGGTAGTGACTCTGGTTGTAGTGATTCTGGTTGTAGTGATTCTGGTTGTAGTGACTCTGGTTGTAGTGATTCTGGTTGTAGTGACTGTGGTAGTAGTGACTCGGTGGTAGTGACTCTGGTGGTAGTGACTCTGGTTGTAGTGACTCTGGTTGTAGTGACTCTGGTGGTACTGACTCTGCTTGTAGTGACTCTGGTTGTAGTGACTCTGGTGGTAGTGGCTCTGGTGGTAGTGACTCTGGTTGTAGTGACTCTGGTTGTAGTGACTCTGGTTGTAGTGACTCTGGTGGTAGTGACTCTGGTTGTAGTGATTCTGGTTGTAGTGATTCTGGTTGTAGTGGCTCTGGTTGTAGTGACTCTGGTTGTAGTGACTGTGGTGGTAGTGACTCTGGTTGTAGTGGCTGTGGTTGTAGTGACTCTGGTTGTAGTGACTCTGGTGGTAGTGACTCTGGTTGTAGTGACTCTGGTTGTAGTGACTCTGGTGGTAGTGACTCTGGTTGTAGTGATTCTGGTTGTAGTGATTCTGGTTGTAGTGGCTCTGGTTGTAGTGACTCTGGTTGTAGTGACTCTGGTGGTAGTGACTCTGGTTGTAGTGACTCTGGTTGTAGTGACTCTGGTGGTAGTGACTCTGGTTGTAGTGGCTCTGGTTGTAGTGGCTCTGGTTGTAGTGACTCTCGTTGTAGTGACTCTGGTGGTAGTGACTCTGGTTGTAGTGACTCTGGTGGTAGTGACTCTGGTGGTAGTGATTCTGGTTGTAGTGACTCTGGTGGTAGTGGCTCTGGTGGTAGTGATTCTGGTTGTAGTGGCTCTGGTTGTAGTGGCTCTGGTTGTAGTGACTCTCGTTGTAGTGACTCTGGTGGTAGTGACTCTGGTTGTAGTGACTCTGGTGGTAGTGGCTCTGGTGGTAGTGATTCTGGTTGTAGTGACTCTGGTGGTAGTGACTCTGTTTGTAGTGATTCTGGTTGTAGTGACTCTGGTGGTAGTGACTCTGGTGGTAGTGGCTCTGGTGGTAGTGACTCTGGTGGTAGTGACTCTGGTTGTAGTGACTCTGGTTGTAGTGACTCTGGTGGTAGTGACTCTGGTTGTAGTGACTCTGGTGGTAGTGACTCTGGGGGTAGTGACTCTGGTTGTAGTGACTCTGGTTGTAGTGACTCTGGTGGTAGTGACTCTGGTTGTAGTGACTCTGGTGGTAGTGACTCTGGTGGTAGTGACTCTGGTTGTAGTGACTCTGGTTGTAGTGACTCTGGTGGTAGTGACTCTGGTTGTAGTGACTCTGGTTGTAGTGGCTCTGGTTGTAGTGACTCTGGTGGTAGTGACTCTGGTTGTAGTGACTCTGGTTGTAGTGACTCTGGTGGTAGTGACTCTGGTTGTAGTGACTCTGGTTGTAGTGGCTCTGGTTGTAGTGACTCTGGTGGTAGAGAATCTGGTTGTAGTGACTCTGGTTGTAGTGGCTCTGGTGGTAGTGAGTCTGGTGGTAGTGACTCTGGTTGTAGTGACTCTGGTGGTAGTGACTCTGGTGGTAGTGACTCTGGTTGTAGTGACTCTGGTGGTAGTGACTCTGGTGGTAGTGACTCTGGTTGTAGTGACTCTGGTTGTAGTGGCTCTGGTGGTAGTGACTCTGGTGGTAGTGACTCTGGTTGTAGTGACTCTGGTGGTAGTGGCTCTGGTTGTAGTGATTCTGGTTGTAGTGATTCTGGTGGTAGTGACTCTGGTTGTAGTGACTCTGGTGGTAGTGACTCTGGTTGTAGTGACTCTGGTTGTAGTGGCTCTGGTTGTAGTGACTCTGGTGGTAGTGACTCTGGTTGTAGTGACTCTGGTGGTAGTGACTCTGGTTGTAGTGGCTCTGGTGGTAGTGGCTCTGGTGGTAGTGACTCTGGTTGAAGTGACTCTGGTGGTAGTGACTCTGGTTGTAGTGACTCTGGTGGTAGTGGCTCTGGTGGTAGTGACTCTGGTTGTAGTGACTCTGGTTGTAGTGGCTCTGGTGGTAGTGACTCTGGTTGTAGTGGCTCTGGTGGTAGTGACTCTGGTTGTAGTGACTCTGGTGGTAGTGACTCTGGTGGTAGTGACTCTGGTTGTAGTGACTCTGGTGGTAGTGACTCTGGTGGTAGTGACTCTGGTTGTAGTGACTCTGGTTGTAGTGGCTCTGGTGGTAGTGACTCTGGTGGTAGTGACTCTGGTGTAGTGGCTCTGGTGGTAGTGACTCTGCTTGTAGTGGCTCTGGTTGTAGTGACTCTGGTTGTAGTGACTCTGGTGGTAGTGACTCTGGTTGTAGTGATTCTGGTTGTAGTGACTCTGGTGGTAGTGACTCTGGTGGTAGTGACTCTGGTTGTAGTGACTCTGGTGGTAGTGACTCTGGTGGTAGTGACTCTGGTTGTAGTGACTCTGGTGGTAGTGACTCTGGTGGTAGTGACTCTGGTTGTAGTGACTCTGGTGGTAGTGACTCTGGTGGTAGTGACTGGTGGTAGTGACTCTGGTGGTAGTGGCTCTGGTGGTAGTGACTCTGCTTGTAGTGGCTCTGGTTGTAGTGACTCTGGTGGTAGTGGCTCTGGTGGTAGTGACTCTGGTTGTAGTGGCTCTGGTGGTAGTGACTCTGGTGGTAGTGACTCTGGTGGTAGTGGCTCTGGTTGTAGTGACTCTGGTTGTAGTGACTCTGGTGGTAGTGGCTCTGGTGGTAGTGACTCTGGTTGTAGTGACTCTGGTTGTAGTGGCTCTGGTGGTAGTGACTCTGGTTGTAGTGACTCTGGTGGTAGTGACTCTGGTGGTAGTGGCTCTGGTGGTAGTGACTCTGGTTGTAGTGGCTGTGGTGGTAGTGACTCTGGTGGTAGTGACTCTGGTGGTAGTGACTCTGGTTGTAGTGACTCTGGTGGTAGTGACTCTGGTGGTAGTGACTCTGCTTGTAGTGGCTCTGGTTGTAGTGACTCTGGTTGTAGTGACTCTGGTGGTAGTGACTCTGGTTGTAGTGGCTCTGGTGGTAGTGACTCTGGTGGTAGTGACTCTGGTGGTAGTGGCTCTGGTGGTAGTGACTCTGGTTGTAGTGGCTCTGGTGGTAGTGACTCTGGTTGTAGTGATTCTGGTTGTAGTGACTCTGGTTGTAGTGGCTGTGGTGGTAGTGACTCTGGTTGTAGTGACTCTGATGGTAGTGGCTCTGGTTGTAGTGATTCTGGTTGTAGTGACTCTGGTTGTAGTGACTCTGGTTGTAGTGATTCTGGTTGTAGTGACTCTGGTGGTAGTGACTCTGGTGGTAGTGACTCTGGTTGTAGTGACTCTGGTGGTAGAGAATCTGGTTGTAGTGACTCTGGTTGTAGTGGCTCTGGTGGTAGTGACTCTGGTGGTAGTGGCTCTGGTTGTAGTGGCTCTGGTGGTAGTGACTCTGGTTGTAGTGACTCTGGTTGTAGTGATTCTGGTTGTAGTGATTCTGGTGGTAGTGACTCTGGTGGTAGTGACTCTGGTGGTAGTGACTCTGGTTGTAGTGGCTCTGGTTGTAGTGACTCTGGTGGTAGTGACTCTGGTGGTAGTGACTCTGGTTGTAGTGACTCTGGTGGTAGTGACTCTGGTGGTAGTGGCTCTGGTGGTAGTGGCTCTGGTGGTAGTGACTCTGGTTGTAGTGACTCTGGTTGTAGTGACTCTGGTGGTAGTGGCTCTGGTTGTAGTGACTCTGGTGGTAGTGACTCTGGTTGTAGTGGCTCTGGTTGTAGTGACTCTGGTTGTAGTGACTCTGGTGGTAGTGACTCTGGTTGTAGTGACTCTGGTGGTAGTGACTCTGGTTGTAGTGGCTCTGGTGGTAGTGGCTCTGGTGGTAGTGACTCTGGTTGTAGTGACTCTGGTTGTAGTGACTCTGGTGGTAGTGACTCTGGTGGTAGTGACTCTGGTTGTAGTGACTCTGGTGGTAGTGACTCTGGTGGTAGTGGCTCTGGTGGTAGTGACTCTGGTGGTAGTGACTCTGGTTGTAGTGACTCTGTTTGTAGTGACTCTGGTGGTAGTGACTCTGGTGGTAGTGACTCTGGTTGTAGTGGCTGTGGTGGTAGTGGCTCTGGTGGTAGTGACTCTGGTTGTAGTGACTCTGGTGGTAGTGACTCTGGTGGTAGTGACTCTGGTTGTAGTGACTCTGGTGGTAGTGACTCTGGTGGTAGTGGCTCTGGTTGTAGTGATTCTGGTTGAAGTGATTCTGGTTGTAGTGGCTCTGGTTGTAGTGAATCTGGTGGTAGTGACTCTGGTGGTAGTGACTCTGGTTGTAGTGACTCTGGTTGTAGTGGCTCTGGTGGTAGTGACTCTGGTTGTAGTGACTCTGGTTGTAGTGGCTCTGGTTGTAGTGACTCTGGTGGTAGTGACTCTGGTTGTAGTGACTCTGGTGGTAGTGACTCTGGTTGTAGTGGCTCTGGTGGTAGTGGCTCTGGTTGTAGTGACTCTGGTGGTAGTGACTCTGGTTGAAGTGACTCTGGTGGTAGTGGCTCTGGTTGTAGTGACTCTGGTGGTAGTGACTCTGGTTGTAGTGACTCTGGTTGTAGTGACTCTGGTTGTAGTGACTCTGGTGGTAGTGACTCTGGTTGTAGTGACTCTGGTGGTAGTGACTCTGGTTGTAGTGGCTCTGGTGGTAGTGGCTCTGGTTGTAGTGACTCTGGTTGAAGTGACTCTGGTGGTAGTGGCTCTGGTTGTAGTGACTCTGGTGGTAGTGACTCTGGTTGTAGTGACTCTGGTTGTAGTGACTCTGGTTGTAGTGACTCTGGTGGTAGTGACTCTGGTTGTAGTGACTCTGGTGGTAGTGACTCTGGTTGTAGTGGCTCTGGTGGTAGTGGCTCTGGTTGTAGTGACTCTGGTTGTAGTGACTCTGGTGGTAGTGGCTCTGGTTGTAGTGACTCTGGTGGTAGTGACTCTGGTTGTAGTGACTCTGGTGGTAGTGATTCTGGTTGTAGTGACTCTGGTTGTAGTGGCTCTGGTGGTAGTGACTCTGGTTGTAGTGACTCTGGTTGTAGTGACTCTGGTGGTAGTGACTCTGGTGGTAGTGACTCTGGTTGTAGTGGCT
>NW_026539395.1:0-15441 GCF_027791375.1 Indicator indicator | reverse complement strand
AGCAAACTTGCCCTCTCCCGCTACAGTCTGGCTCCCATCCCAGCACAAAATGAATCACACAATCGTAGAATCAGTCAGGGTTGGAAGGGACCACAAGGATCATTCAGTTCCAACCCCCCTGCCATGGGCAGGGACACCTCACACTAGATCAGGCTGGCCAGAGCCTCATCCAGCCTGGCCTTAAACACCTCCAGGGATGGAGCCTCAACCACCTCCCTGGACAACCCATTCCAGGCTCTCACCACTCTCATGGGGAAGAACTTCTTCCTCACATCCAGCCTGAATCTCCCCACTTCCAGCTTTGTTCCATTCCCCCTAGTCCTGTCACTACCTGGTACCCTAAAATGCTTCTCCTGGCTCTCTCCAAGGACTCACTGCATCCATTCCAGTATGAACTGGACCCACTCTTGCCATCCCAATACAGTCTGGTCCCTATCCCAGTCCAAACAGGGTCCCTTTTAGCCCTCCAAGTACGTATTAGGCCTTGGCATGATATAAACTGAATGCCCTTATCCCCTCCCAGTCCACACTCTAAACTTGATCCCTTGGTTCCCTCCCAGTATAGACCAGAACTCGAGCCAGTACAATTGGGATCCCCTGTCTCCATTCCCTCTCTGGCCCTTACCCCATTACAAACTCGATCCTTTTGTAATAAATACTCTAGCCAAAAGATGTCTTTTAAAATTTTATTGGGAATAAAGGCAAGCAAAGCAGCGTGCTGGGCTGAGAAAAGGGACAAAAACACAGCAACAGCAATAGCTTTTTTTCCTTCTTATATAGCTATCTCATTTACATAAACAGGCTTATGTTAAATAGAAGGCATGGATATAATAATGAGTTCTTAGAACGTTCTGGGGTGCTCAGGAGGAGGATGGGATCAAAGGATGAAATAATCTTTCTCACAGTGTCTGCTGAGAGGTCTCCTGCCTTAAACATGCACTGTTCCCAAGGTTTCTTATCTGAAATCCACACATTCCAAGGCAGAGCTGGAACAGCTTTTACCTTTGGTCTGTCTGGTTAAAAGTCAGTTCGAGCTTTTCGTAAACAGCTCCTTGTGATCTTTTAAAACAAGCTCCTTGAGGTTCACTCCTAACTCACCTTTTGACACAAGTCACATATTCATAACAATATTCATAACAATTCCCCCGTTTCTCTTTTGGCCATAATTGATTTGTGTTATGATTTCTAAATCTTCAAAACTACTACCATCTACTTGTAACTTATTAGCACAAGCAATTTTACCTAAAGGATTTATCATCTTAGGACAATAGTTACTAAGATTTATGCAGACCAGTATTACGATTATTCTAACAAGCATTACAAACAATACATATTCAAGAAGGTAACTTATCTCATATTTCCTTAAATCCCCAGGAAGTATCACCCCAAGAAACATAGCGAATAGCATAAAACAAATCCAAAGCTAACCTATTTTGAGCAGGTATTTTCGAGAGACCATTGATCTTTGCTTTTATCACATCTATGCCTGCCTATCATTAGTAGTATTGGACGGGAATTTACTCACACATAGGAACATGTTAGGTGATCTCTTTGATTTTTGGCTGGACTCCTTATACAAAAGAGGGTTAGAATCAGAGTTTCATTCCACCTGTATGTCAGTTCTGTCAATTCTGCCTCTTTAGCCTACTGGTTGCAGCCAGCAGCTAGGTATGATGTCTTCTTGGCAGCAATTGCATTCTTCAGGAACAGATTCCTTAACCCACTTTAAGATTTCAGCTGGAGTCACTTTTCTACTTCCTTGGTTAACTCGTTTATCATTTCCCATTGTGCTTTTATTATACCAATACCTCTTTCCTCAAAATCTTTCAAAATTGTTTTCCTTATGTCTCCCTTACTTTTCCCTTTTGACTAGTTCCTTCAATTGCCCCTAGTATTCCTTAACTAAAATTTCCCTATTATACTACAATATTATAAAATTATAAAACACTATAAAGTCATAAAATTACAAAATTATAAAACATTGTAAAATTATAACAGATACAAGACCATTTCTTACAACACCTAGAAACATTTACAAGTTACGAGTTCTGGGATGCTTTATATGAAATGGGGGTGTAAGAAATCCTCGGTGTTCTCTTGCAACGCAGATTCAATATCAGAGGGTAGGTTGAGTCTGTCTCGTGAGCTCCAGAGCTCCCGGATTAAGGTGTTACCTTTATTTGAGTACTTATCTGGTCTGTTGGCACTAACCACAGTCCTGGAGATACTTCAACCCACCTGTTTCATGCTGACTCCAGCTTTACTTTCTCTGTAGAATCACTCTAGTCTCTCCAGGCTCAGAGGTCACTGTCCTTTCCTGAACTGCTCCTTTCACTTGTGAAACATGCGTCCACCCTCTCTCCGCAGCTCGAACGGCAGCATCTGTTGTCAATAAAACGAGAAATGGTCCCTCCCAAAGGGGGGACAGTGACTCTCCCCTCCAAGTTTTTATTAACACTTTATCCACAGCTTTAATTTTATGTATAGGAAAACCCAAAGGTGGGGTTTGAGACAAGATACCCATTTCCCTTAACTCATTCAGTCCTTTCTGAAGTTGGATGATATATCGCTTTATGCTCCAATCTTCGATTAAGTTATCTTTGAGGGGCATCCCCTGAATATAAGGCATTCCATACAATAATTCATAGAGGGAAAGGCCCGTATCCCCATGGGGTTTGGTTCGGATATTCAATTGTGCTAATGGTAAACATTTGATCCAAGACATCTGGGTCTCTACCATCAGTTTCGATAACTGCTGTTTTATGATTTGATTCATCCTCTCTACTCGTCCAGAACTCTGAGGATGCCACGAGGTATGGTATTCCCACCTAGTCCCCAAGGCCTGCATAACTAATTTTATGACCTTAGAGGTGAAGTGTGTCCTCGATCTGAATCAATTACTCAAATTATTCCATATCTTGGAATCACTTCTTCCAATAGCACTTTTGCTACCGTGTGTGCAGTAGTTTTTGCTGTGGGAATAGCCTCCACCCATCGGGTGAGATGATCTATTGTTACTAATAAATACTTAATCCTTCCTACCTTAGGCAATTCAGTAAAATCTACTTGTATCTTTTCAGATGGTCTTAGAGCCACCTGTCTTCCTCCCATAGCTACCTGTCTAAGCACCTTTCTATTTATCTTCTGACATATTAGACACCCCTGTGTTCTATGTTTTGCTATCGCATATACTCCGATGCAAGCATATTGCTTAAGGAAGGCCTCTCCCAGGGCTTTAGAGCCCCAATGGGTATGGGGCCTGCCCACAATTCTCTTAGCATAAGCTTTACGTAGTACTTCCCTTCCATCTGGGAGATTCCATTTTCCCTCTTCCAGAGTGGCCCCCCTTTCTTTTATTCTAGTTAATTCATCCTCTTGATAAACTTTTGGTTCAGGTTTTTCAGGATCTCTTTGCTCTAAGTGTAAAATCTTCAGATCTTTTTCCTGTTTCCTCAGAGCAGCCTTTCTCGCCTCACTGTCTGCAGCATTGTTTCCATGGATGTGATATTCTAATCCTCTCTGATGTCCCTTTAGGTGGACCACTGCGATGTCTTTAGGGTCCCTTAAGGCTTCAAGGATTTTTACTACCAGTTCCTGGTGTATCAGCCCTTTCCCTTGAGTATTTACTAATCCTCTTTCCTCCCAAATTTTTCCAAAGGTATGCACTATCCCATAAGCATATTTAGAGTCAGTATAAATCGTTCCTGACTTATGCTTCAACAATTCCAATGCTCAGAATAGGGCATACAGTTCACAAGCTTGGGCTGACCAGCTGCCTTCAGAGGACCTGATTCCACTACCCTCATCTCTCCGTCTACAACGGCATATCCTGATTTTCTTTTCCCGTCCACTATCCTGGAAGACCCATCTATAAATAATCATTCTCCGCTGTCCAACTCAAGGTCCCTTAAATCTGGTCTTATTTTAGTTTGTAACTCACTTATTTCTAATTGAGTTTCTAATCTCTAGTTTCCAATTTCTACTCATGCTGCAGATTTTCTGTTGGTTCCCCAAACAAGAACTGCAAAGGATTCTGGGCTTTTGTCATTCTAAGTTCCATTCCTGGTGATTCCATTAAGAGAGCCTCATATTTCAAAATTCTGCTCTCTGTTAGCCATTTCTCTGCCTTTTGTTGCCGCACTCCCCTTATGTTGTGTGGAGTGTAAACCCTCAAAGGAGCATAAAAAAGTTATTTTCTGGGATTCCTCTGCTAATAATGCTGTCACCACTAAGGCTTGTAAACAGACTGGCCATCCCTTACTTACAGGATCTAATAACTTGGAACAATACCCTACAGGTTTCTTATTTCCAGCCCAGTCCTGGGTTAGCACTCCATATGCTGTATGATTGGATGTGCTTACAAAGAGATCAAATGGTTTCTCCACATCAGGCAGATTTAAAACAGAGACCTCAATCAACATTCTTTTTATTCTACCCATTTGCTCGTCATCTTCTGGACTCCATTTAATGCTATTGAGGGTCAATTTCTCCTATAGAAATTTCACCTTTTCACTGTACCCCTCTATCCACGGTCGAGAGTACCCCAAAAGTCCGAGCAGCTGCCTGATTTCTTTTTACACTGTAGAGCTCTCAAAGCTAATATTCCTGACATACTGTCAGGGTCCACCTTCTTTTTGCCCTTACTTAACCAGTGTCCAAGATATTTCACTTCTTGCTCTACAAACTGTAGTTTTGATCTTGAAACCTTAAGTCCCATATCTCCCAAGAAGTTTAACAGCTGTATTGTGGCTGACCAGGTGTCTTCCTCCTCTCTTCCTGCCACCAACAGATCTTCCACATACTGCAAGAGTTTAATATTTTCTGGGATTTCCCAACCTTGTAACAATTTTTCTGAAGTTTAACCAAATAAATTTGGTGATTCCGGGAACTCTTGGGGCAACACGGTCCACCTTAATTGCTGTTTCCTTCCCATTTCAGGATTTTCCCACTCAAAGGCAAATAAATCCCTCGAATCTTTGTCTAAGGGACAAGACCAAAAAGCATCTTTCAAATCTCTCACACTATACCAGGTGTATTCTGGGGACAAATGGCCTAACATCGTATATGGATTTGCTACTACAGGAAATTTAGTTTGTGTTCTTTGATTTACTGCTCTTAAATCCTGTACTAATCGATAAGTCCCATCTGGCTTCTTTATTGGTAATATTGGGGTATTATGAGGAGACATACAGGGCTCCTGTGTTCCTTTATTTATTCATTCATCTATGATTGGTTTCAAGCCCTTTCTCCCTTCTAGTGGTATAGGATATTGTTTTATCCGTATAGGACTGTTTGAGTCTGTTATTTGAACTTTTATTTGGTCCATGTCAATTTTTCCTATGCTCCCATTTTTATACCACACCTCTGGATTTATATCCTTTTGATCTTCCTCAGTTAATTTGTATAATCGAACGTTCAATCTGTCCCCCTGACTTTCCAAACCCAGCTTCAATTTTATCATTAAATCTCTCCCCAAGAGATTGTATTCAGCCTCTGGAATGACTAGCAGATCACTTAAACAAATCCTTTTCTCAGATTCTATTTCTATATTTTTCAAGCAGGGGCACCTTAAAAGGTGGCCCTTTAGCTCCAATTACTGTTACTGTTTTTCTTCCCTTCTCAACCTCCTTGGGAATCTTTTGCATAGTTGATTTTTCTGCTCCCGTATCCACCAAAAAGATTACTTTTTCCTTCTGGGGACCTATCAATAGTTTTATCAAGGGCTCATTTGATGTTCCCATCCCCAAAGTATAGACCCCCTGACAGCCCGAGTCTTCCTTAAACACTTTCTCATCTCTTTCCTTTTCTCTACAGTTTTTCTGGATATCTCCCTTCTTATTGCAATAATAACAGATAGGGGCCTCTTTCCTCTGAACTCTGTTTCCCTGTTTCTGCTCCTGTGTTTCCTGTGGTTTCTGACTTTCCCTTACAGCAGTTGCAAAGAACTTAGCTTTAGCCTTTTGTTTCTCCTCATCTCTTCTTACATACACCTTCTGAGCCTCTCATAATAAATCTTCTAACCCTCTGTCTTGCCAATCCTCGATCTTCTCCAACTTCTTTCTAATATCTCCCCATGATTTTGCTACAAACTGCGTTCTGAGAAGTGTCACTCCAGCTGCAGAATTGGGGTCTATTCCCGAATACATTTGCAAACTTTTCTTCAGTCTTTCCATCCATTCAGTGGGAGACTCATCCTTCCTCTGTTGCTCACTAAATGCTTTATCAATATTTTTTCCCCTGGGTACAGCTTCCTTAGTTCCTTGTATTAATATAGTCCTCAGGTCACTCGTATTCTGTCTCCCCTGAGGTTGTTGATGGTCCCACCCAGGATCTTGATCAGGCCACTTCTGATCTCCTGGTGGCCCCCCCCTGATTTTGTCTCTCCCATATCCTCATTCCAGCCTGTCTGATCAAGTTTCTTTCCTCTGCGGTAAATAGAATACTCAAAATTGCTTGCACCTCTCTCCAGGTACATGTATTAGGACCTAAAAATTGATCCAATCTCTCAGCTACACCTAAAGGGTCATCCAACAAGGCACACATCTCTTTCCTGAAATTGCACACATCTGATGTATTAAGAGGTACAGTCACAAATCCTATTCCTCCCTGGGCACCCCCCATAGACACCTCCCTTAGTGGATGTAATCCCACACTGCTTTCTCCTTCTTCATCCCTAGCCCTGCTTCTTGTTCGACCAGGAGAGTGAGGAGGGGTCAGCTGAGGAGCTGTAGGATTTGGGGGACTTCGATCTCGACCCCTGCCCCGATAATAAAGAGGTGGTAGGTTATCCAAGGGTTCCTATCTTTCTTTTTCCCTGTCTTTATCCTCTTCCTTGTCTTTATCCGTATCCTCAGATTTTAATGCTAATATTGGAACAGGGGAAGGACATGAAGCCCTAACCCAAATAGCAGCATATTCACTCTCTTCCTGATTAAAAGACTTTTGACAGTTCATATGAAAGTTCAGGGCTTGACAAACCCAGTCCTCAAAAGATCCAAAAACAGGCCAGTATACACATAATCTTAATGGTTCTTTTGGCCATACCTTCATACAGTAGTGGATCATTTTTTTCCTTTGATTCCCCCCAAAACTGTACCACCAAACCGAGTGGGCTTTCTGGGGGGATAAAGGGTAGAAGCTTTCCTCCTTCCTGTTCTGACGATTTGCTCTTCTTTTGTCCCATTTTCTTAGTTATAGTTATTAATTTGTCTCCTGGTTGCCACAAATATTCATGCAACTGAAAGAATCTCAATAATTCCCACCAACGAATGCTATCTCATAGCTACCCATAAAACGCATGCGAGTGGAAGAATCCCAGCCCCCACCCCTGAATACTCTTAAAATCTTAAGCTTCAGTCTTTCACAGACCAAGGTTACCAAGGGTCACGGCCCTGGCAAACGGCTCAGGAACTGCAACTAAAAGATTCCCAAGCCGTGACCGCTTCGGAACTGAAATGGGTAGTCGAATACAAACACAACCGTAGTGACCACCATAACCTCCCTGCCCGAACGGAATACAATTTTACTCACCCTCGTCCGGATCTTCACGCACAAAGTATTACAAGGGATAACGTATTGCCAGCTGAACAAAAGGAATTTCTCTGCTTGCTCCTATTCGGGTTCAGACAGCACTGATTTTCTGTCTTCCGAAGCCACGCTGAAGCCACCAGAAGCTCCGGCGGGGGCCCCCTTCAAATGAGGCCGAAAGACAGAGAAGATCAAAGATTTCCTGGCCAATGCAGCAAACTGTTATAAAAAGCGCTAGCCAGAAAATGTCTTTTAAAATTTTATTGGGAATAAAAGCAAGCAAAGCAGCGTGCTGGGCTGAGACAAGGGACAAAATCACAGCAACACTACAAAAGCCTCTACAGTGTTAAATAGCTACCTTATCTACATAACAAGCTTATGCTAAATAGAAGGCATGGATATGACAACCAGTTCTGGGAATGGGGTGCTCATGTGCATTCTGTTTAGGGGGAGGGGAGTGGTTTGAAGGATGAAGTAATATTCCTTCATGCAGTGTATGCTGAAAAACCTCCCACCTTAAGCATGCACTTTTCCCAAGCTTTCGTATCTGAAAGCCACACATTCCAAGACAGAGCTGGTACAGCTTTTACCTTTGGTCTGTCTGGTTAAAACGTCTTTGTTCGAACTTTTGGAAAACAGCTTCTTGTGATCTGTCAAAACAAGCTCCTTGAACTTTATTCCTAACTCACCCTTTAACACAAATCACTTATTTATAACATACTGCATTGGGTCCTGCTCTGGACTGGGAGCGGACCAAGGGGTTAAGTTTAAAACAAGCCTTGCCCAGTCTGTACTGGGAGAGGATAAGGAGATCCAGTTTATACTGATAGAAGGCCTAAGGTCTTGGAGGGGTTAAAGGGTCCCTGTTTGGACTGGGACAGGGCCCAGACTGTACTGGGAGAGCAAGAGGGTGTCCAGCTTGTACTGGAATGGTTGCAGTCAGTACTAGGAGGGGGCCAGGGGAAGTATTTTGTACTGGGATGGGACCCAGAGGCTACTGGGAGATGGCAAGATGATGCAGCCTGTTCTGGGAGGAGGCCACAGCTGCACTGGGAGCAGCTCAGGCTGTGCAGTTTTTGCTGGGAAGGGGCACAGCCTGTACTGGGAGGGTGCTCATGTTATTGGCTTTGCACTTGGGAGGGATTCATTTGATCCTGAGACCTATCTGGGGTTTGCAATTTCTCCTGGGATAGGTCAAAGACTGTGCTGGGATGGGATCAGGAGGAACAGTTTGTGTTGGGACAAGGCCAGGTGTGTATGTGAAGGGCTTTAAGGGACCCAGTTTGGACTGAAATGGGTCCATTCTCTAGTGGGATGGGATCAGGGTCTGCAGTTTGTACTGGGATGAGGCCACTCTGTACTGGGAGGGGTCAGGGTATGAAATATGTCATGGGATGGATGGAGTTGGTAGGGAGAGAGTGAGAGGAGCAGTTTGTACTGGGGTGAGGAACAGTTTGTGCTAGGAGGGGTTCAGGAGATCCAGTTGGTACTGCAAGGGGCCAGAGTGTACTGGGAGGGGAGCAGAGGGTCCGTGAAGTGCTGGTGCTCCCTGCTGGTGCTACTGCTCCCGGGCAGTGCTGCTGCAGCCTGGCAGTGCTGCTGTGCTGGGACTCTTTTCTCTGCTGACTTTGTACATGGGAGTAGTATAGAAGCTCCAGAGAAAGCTTGGAGAAAGGATCTCAGGAAATGAAAATGCTATGGAAAGTTATTTTGTTTAACCAAACAAGGAGCACAGCTCCTCCAACATAAACTCTTGCTAAGAAAAGAAAAGCAGAGAATGATTTAGAAAGGGGAAGAAAATGTCAAAAAGAGTAAAATTCCAAAGCAAACATGAAAAAAATAGAGAAATCCACATTGGGCCCACACTCAGTGACATTAGAACTGCTCTGCAGAAGAAGACAAACAGTTTATTGCTTCTGAAACCATCCAGGGATCAGTTTGCTCAGGGCAGCCTTCAGCTCCTGGTTCCTCAGGCTGTAGATGAGAGGGTTCACTGCTGGAGGCACCACTGAGTACAGAACTGACACCACCAGATCCAGGGATGGAGAGGAGATGGAGGGGGGCTTCAGGTGGGCAAAGATGACAGTGGTGACAAACAGGGAGAGCACAGCCAGGTGAGGCAGGCAGGTGGCAAAGGCTTTGTGGCGTCCCTGCTGAGAGGGGATCCTCAGCACTGCCCTGAAGATCTGCACATAGGACACCACAAGGAACACAAAACAGGGAAAACCTAAACAGATACTGACCACAAGAAGCCAAAGTTCCCTGAGGTAGGATGTGGAGCAGGAGAGCTTGAGGATCTGGGGGATTTCACAGAAGAACTGCTCCACAGCATTGCCCTGGCAGAGGGGCAGGGAAAATGTATTGGCTGTGTGCAGCAGAGCATTGAGAGCCCCAGAGGCCCAGGCAGCTGCTGCCAGGTGGACACAAACTCTGCTGCCCAGGAGGGTCTCATAGTGCAGGGGTCTGCAGATGGCAACGTAGCGATCGTAGGACATGATGGTGAGGAGAGAAAACTCTGCTGAAAGGAAAAAGACAAACAGAAATAGCTGAGCAGCACATCCTGCATAGGAGATGTCCCTGGTGTTCCTCAGGGAATTGTCCATGGATTTGGGGACAGTGGTGGAGATGGCACCCAGGTCAAGGAGGGCGAGGTTGAGGAGGAAGAAGTACATGGGGGTGTGGAGGTGGTGGTCAGAGGCTATGGTGCTGATGATGAGGCCATTGCCCAGCAGGGCAGCCAGGTAGATGGCCAGGAAGAGGCAGAAGTGCAAGAGCTGCAGCTGCCTTGTGCCTGGCAATGGCAGCAGGAGGAAGTGGGGGATGGAGCTGCTGTTGGCCATCTGCTGCCTCTGCCCATGCAGACCTGTGCCAGGAGGAAAAGGCAGGGACAAGTTAGGGAACACTTCTCTCTGCACACCAAGATTGCAGTGCTCACAGAACACCTCCTCCCTGAGCTGCAGAGGAGAAAAGGCAGAGGGGCTTGGGCTGAAGCCTTCTCCTTGCCCAGCTCTGCTCTCTGCAGCTCCCAGCATGGCACTGAAGAGCTTTTGTCATCCTTTTGTGTGCACACTGCAGGAGCCTTCAGCTGAATGTCAGTTGCCAAGGTGGTGACTGATGCCCTGGAGCCCATAGCTTGGAGGGCACTGCCTGTGCTGGGGAGAAGAGGAGAGCAAAAGGTTGCATTGGGAAGTGTGTCTGCAGTGCAGAGAATGGCAGAGAGGTGCCTGATCCCCCTTGCCAGGGCATCTCTGGCAGCAGATCCCTCTCCCCCTCTGCCCAAGTCTCTGCTCTCTGGAGCTGTCCCTGCCATGAGCTGCTTCTCTGTGCCCAGCTCTCCTGCCTGTCCCTGCTTACAGAGCCCATCCCACCTGCTGTGTGCTCAGCTCTGCCCTGCAGACACCTGCAGCAGGAGGACACTGCCCAGGGGCAGCTCTGAGTGTGCAGGGGCTCAGGAGCAGCTCACACAAGGGGCAATGAGACCTTTGGTCTGAGAGTCTTCTGCAGAGTAGAGAAATAAACTCTAGTCTCACACTGCCCACCCAGCACACCAAGGTTATTCAACATTCAAAGCCAAGACTCCTTCCCTTCCAGGAAAATGCTGCCTTGATGTTCTTCTCGAAAGTCTCCTCAGAAATGCCCGGGGGGGAGCTACAACTGTGAGCAGCTCTGCCCAACGCAGCTCCCTCTGCACAGCACAAGGACCCTGCCCTGCCCTGCCCTGCCAGGGCTGTCTCCTGCCACTCACAGCTTCTCCTCACAGTAGTGTGTGGAGCTCCCTGGGCAGGCTGAGAGCTGAGGCTGGCAGGCAGCAGAGTCCCTGCCCCAGCACACAGCCCCTGGGCTGCAGGGACCCTGCTCTGAAGGACAGCCCTGCCCAGCCCTGCCTGCACCCCAGGGCTCCACAGCTCTTCACAATGGCCTGAAAAGAGCCTCTGGACAGGAACTTTTCCTTACAGCCCCAATCAGCTGTGGCTGTACCAGCTTTAGGAGATGCCTCCAGGACCTGCACCAGCACTGCCCTGTACCCACAGACTCACCGTGTCAGTGACTGCAGTGACTTCTCCTCCTCTGAACTCTCAGTCACCCTCCTGGACACCTGGAAGCTCTCTCTGCCTTCCTCATCTTCCTGAGATCCCCTGGCTGTGCCCTCAGCCCTGCTGTGCAGTGCAGAGGAGCTGCTCCTGGCCAGAGCTGTTTCTTTTCTCTGCTGCCTGCTTTCCATCAGCTGCCTCCAGCCACGGAGCTCAGCCCAGCTGAGCAGCAGAGGACCAACCCAAGGGCATTTAATGATCCCTCTGGTGGCTTTGGTGCCATGTGAACATCAGAGACTGAGAGGAAGATGATGAAACCTCTCAAGAAGTTTAAGTCAGATTCAAATTCTGAAGTTTCTTGTAGTGTTGCTGGATCCCAGTGAGGACACTATTGGGAAAGTGTCTCCAGGCTGTGGTTGGAGTAGAGATCTGGAAGCAGTGATGAGAGGTCAGGACAAGCAGAGGAAGTTGGCTCTGCTGCTGAGCAAACCTGGAGGTGTTTCACTAATGCAAGGGGTCAAGCCCTTACTCCTGGCCCTTGGTAACTGTGCAGACAGATCCTGTCCTTCGCTCACCCCTCAGGGTCCTCTCTGGAGCAGTGGGATGTGGACAGAATGTGCCAGTGTGCAGAACCTGGCACTTGGACTTGTTAAATGCCATCCTGTTGGACTCTGCCCATCAGTCCAGCCTGGCTAGGTCCCTCTGCAGAGCCCTCTAACAGATCAACACCTGCTCCAACTTGGTGTCATCTGCAAAGTTTCTAATGGTGGACTCTATATCCTCATCCAGATCATCAATAAAGATATTGAACAGGATGGGGCCCAGCACTGATCCCTGGGGGACACCACTAGTGCCTGGCTGCCAGCTGGCAGTGGCACCATTCACCACCACTCTCTGGGCCTGGCTCTCCAGCCAGTTCCTAACCCAGTGCACAGTGCTCCTGTGCAAGCCACAGGCTGACAGCTTGGCCAGGAGTTTGCTGTGGGGGACAGTGTCAAAGGCCTTGCTGAAGTCCAGGTAGACTACATCCACAACCTGCCCCACATCCACCATCACCTGGTCATAGACAGAGGACCTGCCTCTCCTAGATCTGTGTTCGCTGGGCCTGATCCCTTCAGCACCCTGTCGGTGCTGTGTGATTGCCCTCAACATCTCCTGTTCCATAACCTTGCCTGGCACTGAGGGCAGGCTGACAGGCCTGTGTAGAGAAATGGCTGGAAGATAGAAGCCATGAGCTGCACAATCCAGCCTTTTAGCTAAGCTAACTAACTCTAAACAACTTGACATTGAGTCTGTGTCTTGACTCTGGCCAATCTGCTACAGGCCTGGAGTTTCCATCATCCTCCATCCAGCCTTTCTTGTGCATGTGCATCACACTGGCCAGCTTCCAGTCATCTGGGAGCTCTCCAGTGAGCCAGGACACGTGGTAAATGATGGACAGTGGCTTGGCCAGCTCCTCTGCCAGCTCTCTCAGTACCCTAGGATGGATCCCATCTGGTCCCATGGACTTGTGAGGATCCAAGTGGCTCAGCAAATCCCTCACTCCTTCCTCACGGATTACAGGGAGACTCTACTGTTAATTGTCCTAAAGCCCTCCTGTCTTGCTGTTGAAAATGGAGGCAAAGAAGGTATTTTGTACCTCTGCCTTTTCCTCATCTTTAGTTACAATATTCTCCTCCACGTCTAATAAAGAGTGGAGGTTCTTCTTGTCCCTCTTTTTACCACTGTAACAGTGTGAGAGCTGAACTCCCCCTCCCACACCGTCAATGACCAGGCTAGCTCAGTCTGGAAGCAAATGCAAGCTGTATTTACAAACAAAACTACAATCTATGATGCAATGCAATGAATCTGTACAAACAGACACTACTCACAACATTCACAAATAGTACAATCAACAGAACAGCACAACCAAGCCCCCTTTGCTTCCCCCAAGGGGCCTTCCCCAAGGGCCCTCCCCCCTCAGCCAGAAGGAATCCCCCCAGACTCCCCTGGCAGTAGGCAGAGAGTCAAGAAGCAGAGAGGTTGTTAGACTTAGCTTGTCAAGGTCACTCTGTTCTCTTCAGCCAGAAAAAAGGAAGCAGACAGAAGCCGAGCAAGCTGAGAACCAAGACTGCCCAACTCCCCACAACATGTTTTGAGTAATAGTTCTTAAACATTTCTACCTCTCCAATGCAAGTGTTTAGACTAATCATTATTTTGCTTTCTTGTACCCAATAGTGATTTATTTCCATTCTTTCACTTTCTCTGCTTGAACTTTGTGAAGAAAAATAAAAAAGACAGTCTGAAAACCATCACACCAGCAATGGGTAATAGTCAGAGGGCTGGATGAGCTTCGGTAGTCTCCTCGTGATGTGCTGTACCCAGGTCCCAGGTAGGCAGCAGACTTCCCTGTGGGATGGCTCAGGACAACATATAGGTCCCTCTTTTGCCCTCAGGAGAGAGTCCCCAGTAACAATTCCCCTCCTCTTTTTCTTGATGGTACTAGTCCTGATGCAGGCTGGGGACTGATTTGCTTTAGACATCCCCTCAGATGGTTCCTCTTCTGCCTTCTCATTCCTAATGCCCTCAACTTGCAGTGCCTCCTCCTTGTTGTGCAAGGGCAACGGGGAAGGCAAAGAGGGCTGGAATGGATTCCCCATGCCTCTCCTAACAGGGACCTGTGGCCATTCCCCCCTGCTTCCTGGGTCACCTCCCTTGACTAGGGACATCTGTAAAGCCTGCTGCCACATGTCTAACTCCCTTTCACATTCCCTTAGAGTCCTGAGTCTCACCACTTCTTCCTTTAGCTCAGCCACCAGGTGAAGCAGGTCATTCACCTGGTCACACCTAACACAGCTGTTGTCTCCATCCCCCTCCATTGCAAGTGCCAGGCTCCAGCACTCTCTGCAGCTAGCAGCCTGCACACCTGCATGCTTGCATGCAGGCTCTGTCCGGTCCCCACTGTTTTTCTCGTAGCCTTTGGCCGAGTTGTAACCATGGCTGGATCCCTTGGGGCAAATGGAAATAAGTTAGGGGTTGGGTCTTGGTTTTTGGTTTGTTGTCTTTTTTGAATCTCAGCAATGCACCTGACTGCTGACTGTGTTTTCCCCAGGCTGCCACAGAGGCTTCTGCACTCTGTCGGCTGAGCCAGCAGGCAATGCTTGCTGCCATCCAGTCAGACAGCAGCTCCCTCACCAAATGGTGGTCCTGTGGCTTTCAGTTCTTCCCACCTTGAAATTTCCCACGGCTGACATCACCCTCCCAAGCAGGCACGTGAGAAGGTGACCCTGCCAGTCCTCACTGTCTGTCGGGGTCCTCCCACCCCGAAAAGCCCCAAAAAGAAACCAAAATAAAGGACCCCAAAAATCCTGAGCTCAACGGTCCCTGTCCCGGTCCCAAGTTGCTCTCTTGCCAAAGGGCAGTGTGAAGAGTTGTCCAGGAGGGTTATGAGTGGCACAAGAGCAGGGCTTAAGTGAGATGGAAGCACATGTTGTGTGACATCACAGAGCCAGCTGTGTGACATCATAGAGCATATTCCATGACATCACAGAATGGGTTGTGTGACCTCATAGAGCATTCTGGGTGACATCATTTAGAGTGTTGTGTGACACCATTAAGCTGTCTGTGTGACATCACAGAGCCAGCTGTCTGACATAGTGTGGGTTGTGTGACTTCCTAGAGTGGGTTCTTGGACATCTCAGAGTGTGTTGTGTGTCAGCACAGAATGAGTTCTGAGACATCGTGGAGCTGACTGTGTGATGTCCCAGAGCTGACTGTGTGGCAGCACAGATTGGGTTGTGAGACAACACAGAGCTGGAGGTGTGACACTGAGTGGTCTGTGCAACATGACAGTTCAGGTTGTGAGACATCACAGAATGAGCTGTGTGACATCCTAGAGAGCACT
>NW_026539394.1:0-15582 GCF_027791375.1 Indicator indicator | reverse complement strand
GGCCCCTTACCTGTCACTGGCAAACTGAGAAAAGAGTCTGGCCTCACCGTCTTGCACCCCCCTCCCCCCTCCCTTCCCCACCTGTCCCCCCCCTTTAGCTGTTGGTCAGCACTGAGCAGATCCCCATTCCCTGGAGTTCAGATCTCTGTTTTGGGTTCAGTGCCTTTGCACCCCTAAGGATTTCAACCCCCTGCTTCTCGTTTTGGGGTGCAGAGCAGCAGCAGCAGCACACTGCTGTGTGTGCTGAGGAGCCCCCCTGGCACCATGAGGCTGATCTCTGGGTGTTGTCTGCACTGAGCAGGGCTGCAAAGCTGGCCAAAGGTCTGGAGAACAGGGCTGATGGTTGGACTTGACAAGCATCCAGGTCTTTTTCAACCCAAACATCCTCTGTTGGCTGTGGGCTCTCTCTGCTGTGGGGATCACAGCAGGAACTCCTGCTTTGACTTTCTTTGTCCAACACACTTGGGTGATGGCTCTGCCCCAGCTGATCATCCATTTTTAAGACCTGAAACCCAAATAGTTTTGCCTAGCAGAGGCACAGCAGTCAGAGACTTTCCAAATGAGTTCACTCCCATCCCCACATGCCCCTTCCCAGCCCCCAGCAGTGTGGCTGTTGTCTCTCTGGAAAATCCTGTCTCCTAAGACAGGGAGGAAAAGGAGCTTCTAGAGCTGTTCATTCTTGGGGTTCTCCACCCACAGCCTCCAGGAGGGAAACTGGAGGCTGCTGGGTTTATAGGGGCCAGGAAAAAGTGAGGTCAGGCACTGGTACCCAGTGGCAGTCCCCACGGGTGTTTGCAGTCTGGTGCTGATGACTTGGCTCAGCAAGTGACACATGGCCTACAGCAGAAGGGTCTCCTGCTGCCATCCTTGTGGAACAAGCCATGGGCATGTCCTTCCTAGCCCCTCTGTGTGGCTGGAGGCTCCCTGCTCAGCCTGGCTCTCTGGGCCCTGCTCAGTGACTCTTCCCTTTTCTCTCTCCAGGTGCTGGAACCAGCAGCAGAGCCAGCCCACGTTGTCCTGGAGAGCAGCAGCCGTGAGGTGCAGCTTCTCCTCAGCGCTGTTGTCACCAACTCGGCACAGGGTACGCTGCAGATGGGACCGGTGGAGCGGCCGGTCGCTGTAGGAGATTGACCAGAGTGAAGACACGGGCTCAATACGAGTTGAAATCTTGCTCAGCCAGAGTCCAGACACAGACCCAATATGAGTTCAGGATCTTGCTCATTTATTATTAAAAGACACAGGCTTTTATAGCACTCTGTGCTGTCCACACGAATAACGTCCTCTCACTATTGGCTAACATACATTGTTGATGCACCCGTTACTGGACGCTGATTGGAGTATGGTATTGGCAATGTTTTTCTGCCTTGCAGATTTAACGCCTGGCTTCATCTCCTGTTTACTGCTTTACCAAGCTTTCTCTTATCAGCCTCTCAAGGACATGGCAGCCTGTTTATAGTTAGTTAGCTTAGATTGTGCAGCTCATGGCCTTTTATCTTCTAGCCATTTCTCTAGAGGTCGTGGTGACGCAGAACCCAAATGAGCAGCTGGCGGCTGGCGCATCTTTAAAGACGCGCACCGCCACAAACTTCGGCAGTGCTGTGCCTTGAGCTAAGGACGTAGCCACCGTGCCTTCAGCAATAAGCCGCTCAAAATCGTGTGCCCTCCTGAAAGACACCATTTTAGGGTCTGTCCCTTCAAAGTCCTGTTCACGGGATTGCGGCTCAGGCGGTTCATAAAAAGACTGCGTCGGGGACTGTGCTCCGGCGATCCGAACCGTGTCGGGGCTGTGTGGTCTGGAAAAGCTTTCCACTGAACCCTTAGGCGAGCTCGAATTAGAAGAACTAGCGCTCGACTCTGCGATTGCTTTAATGGCAGCACTAGGCTTCTTAATTTGCAGCGTGAGCGAGACTCATATGCTTTGCCTCTGACCTTTCTAGCTCTTTCTCCAAACGAAAAATCCTCACTTCAAATATTCAGATTTTTTTCCTCATAAATGCTGAATTCAGCTAGCCCTTGGATAATACAGGCTCCATCCACGATGGGTGTGCCCCAGCACAGTCTACCCCGTCACTCTCTCGGGAGGCCACGTCTGCCAAGCTTCCTCCCGGGAGGCCACGTCTCCCGAGTCGCTCTCCCGGGAGGGCACGTCTACCCCGTCACTCTCTCGGGAGGGCAGCAGAGCAGGGAGGGCAGAGACGAGCGGCAAGGGAGCCGGCAGGGGCAAGCGGTCGTTTCGGGGATACGTTACACAAGGGCCGACCTGCCCCGGCCTTGGCTAGACCCGGCAGTGAGCTCCGGGGCCCAGGACCTGGGCAGCAGGAGCGAATAGAGTTGGGGCCCTGTTCATGGTCGCCAAGTGGGGGGTGGGGGCCGGCGCGGGGAGGGCAGCCGAGCATGGAGGGCAGAGACGAGCGGCAAGGGAGCCGGCAGGGGCAAGCGGTCGTTTCGGGGATACGTATACACAAGGGCCGATCTGCCCTGGCCGTGGCTGGACCCGGCGGGGAGCTCCGCACCAGCACCAGGGAAGTCGCTGCGGCAGGGCTGACGCAACAGGTCACCCCAACAGTGACGTGGATTCGTGGCGGCAAAAAAAGGGGGAGGATGACACACAAGCACCACCCTCGCACCTCGTGCCATCACTGGGCTCTGCAGGGGGCAAGCCGCGGCAGGCTCCACATCCCCTCCGGGGGCTGCCCTGCAGCATACCTTTGGCTGTAGCCAGCCAGCGAACCTGGGCTTGGCTTTTGCCCGGCTTGCCGGAGCTCCGGCTTTAACACCAGAGCAGCAAACAAGGCGTCCTCAAGGAGACAGTGGAGGGACAGCAAGCTGCACCAGGCCACACTGGCTCACGGAGCACCTCTGCATCTTCTCTCCAGGCTCCATAGCGTTCGAAAGGCCAGCCACCGCCACAGCAGCTCTCACCTTTATGCCATGCCCCCACGGGCTGCGGCTCGGCGTCAGGGATCCCCTTTCTCGCTGTGACGGTGGACCCACCGCTGGGCCACCAAAGCTTGCTTTATTTTGCCATGCCCTCAACGGGCTGCAGCACGATCCTTCCACAGAAAACCCCCAGCCACCATTTGCTTGGTGGGCTGGCAGGGGGGGGGGGGCCGAGGGGGGAAGCCCAGCCGGTGCCCCCTCCTCAACTTCCAAGTCACTGGCTTCCCTCTCTCTCTCTCTCTCGCCATGCACACACAACCCCCCCCACGTTGGGGCCCTCGATTCTCGCTTTTCCCCCCAGTGGCACTGACGCCAGCCACCACTTCTGCTCCCTTGCCCGCATGCTCCACCGAGCTCTGGGGGGACTGCTCGGGCTCGGGACAAAACTCACTTCCGTGAGCGGTTTCTTTTCCTGTTTTGGCAGTGACCAGCGCCGGCCACCCTTTTTCTCCTTCTCTCTCTTGCCGTGCCCGTGGTGGGCTCCGACTCACACACACGGGCAAGCCCGTGGTTCACGCCTCTCTGCTACGGGGGTGGCGCCGGCAGCCGGTCCAAACTGCTGCGCACTCTTGCCCGGCCCCCCTTGGATCCCCTGGCCTACCTGGGGGAAAGCCACCGAGAAGCCAACCGGCCCCCTGCTCAGCCAGCTGACGGGTGGCTTGGGAGCAGCCGGTCGGCAGCGCTGCTCCGAGACAGATGGAGACTAAGGACCCAGAGCTGCACCAGACGCAAGAAGCTCATCTCCACCCAGCGGCAAGGCGCAGCAATCATGCCGGCTTCTACGAGGACGTAGCCAGAGGCAGCGCGAAACAGCGACCCCTTGGCGAGCTCGGAAGTCTCAGAGGAGAGCCCGTCTACCCAGCCACTTCTGTTGGGTAGGAGGCAGCATCTAGGCGATTGCCTAGTGAGGCCATGTCTACCTTCCGACTACGGCACACGGAACGCTTACCCAGTCGCTGACAGTGCGGAGGCTACAACCACCCAGCCACAGCGTTGGAGGCCATGCCTACCCAGTCCGTCTGTCGGGAGGTCACGTCTACCGAGTTGCTCTCCCGGGAGGCCACGTCTACCCCGTCACTCTCTCGGGAGGCCACATCTACCAAGTTTCCTCCCGGGAGGCCACATCTACCCAGTCTGTTTGTCAGGAGGCCACATCTACCGAGTCGCTCTCCCGGGTGGCCAGGTCTACCCCGTCACTCTCTCGGGAGGCCACGTCTACCCAGTCCGTCTGTCTGGAGGCCACATCTACCGAGTTGCTCTCCCGGGAGGCCACGTCTACCCATTCACTCTCTTGGGAGGCCACGTCTACCAAGTTTCCTCCCAGGAAGCCACGTCTACCCAGTCCGTCTGTCGCGAGGCCACGTCTACCACACACTTGGGAGGCCACATCTACCAAGATTCCTCCCTGGAGGCCACGTCTACCAAGTTTCCTCCCGGGAGGTCACGTCTACCCCGTCACTCTCTCGGGAGGCCACGTCTACCCAGTCCGTCTGTCGGGAGGCCACGTCTACCCAGTCCGTCTGTAGGGAGGCCACGTCTACTGAGTCGCTCTCCCGGGAGGCCACGTCTACCCCGTCACTCTCTCAGGAGGCCACATCTACCAAGTTTCCTCCCGGGAGGCCACGTCTACCCAGTCCGTCTGTCGGGTGGACATGTCTACCGAGTCGCTCTCCCGGGAAGCCACGTCTACCCCGTCACTCTCTCAGGAGGCCACGTCTACCAAGTTTCCTCCCGGGAGGCCACGTCTACCCCGTCACTCTCTCGGGAGGCCACGTCTACCCAGTCCGTCTGTCGGGAGGCCACGTCTACCCAGTCCGTCTGTAGGGAGGCCACGTCTACTGAGTCGCTCTCCCGGGAGGCCACGTCTACCCCGTCACTCTCTCGGGAGGCCACATCTACCAAGTTTCCTCCCGGGAGGCCACGTCTACCCAGTCCGTCTGTCGGGTGGACATGTCTACCGAGTCGCTCTCCCGGGAAGCCACGTCTACCCCGTCACTCTCTCAGGAGGCCACGTCTACCAAGTTTCCTCCCGGGAGGCCACGTCTACTCAGTCCGTCGGTCGGTCGGCCACATCTACCGAGTCGCTCTTCCGGGAGGCCACGTCCATGTGGTAGTTTGAGCTTTGAGTTTAGGAGCTCAAATGATAATAGATATAAATTCCTCCCCCTGCCCCTCTCCCTTTTTCCTTGGCAGGGTGGAGAGAGAGAAGAAAGGGAAAAAAAAGGGTAGGGGAAAAGGAAAAAAAAAAAAAATTGTGAAAGAAATATTCTGAAGTCGGTTTGGAAGTAGGAGGAGTAAATTTTTTTTTTCTTTTTTCACAAAAAGGGAAAGGAAAAAGAAATTTTTTACATATATATATATATATATGTATATACATCTCACTAACGGGGGGGGGTTCAGAGAGGTGAGGGATGAGGGTAAGTGGGGAAAAATATATACAAAACCAAGCCTGGATGGCCTTATGTTCCCCTGGATGTCGGTGGATTCAGTTGAGAGACACGTGGTCCGGTGCAGGAGACAGCAACAGCAGCAGAAAATCCTCTTGAGCAGACAAGGCAGGAAAAAAGGGAAGAGCAGCAAGATATCTGCCCCTTTTATAGGCTTGCTGGACAGGAAGGGAAAGTGGAATAGACCACCTCTGAGTCAGGGGACCACCTTCTCCCAGCAGGGGAGGGGCCAAGCCCTCCCCAGATTAAATTTCTTTTGTCCACCTGGGGCTGGGTTCTTCTCAGCCCCATCCAGGATGGGTGTGCCCCAGCACACTCCACCCGTTCTATTTCACTTCCACTTTCCTGTCACAGTTTCTTTATCCAGTCATGAGTTGTGGTATTAGAGTTCATGTTGTATGTCCCTCTTTATCCCGGCTGTGTCTCTCTCAGGGCAGTCTCTCTCTCTGGTGCCAGTTGATGCAGGTGGTGCTTGAGCTGGGCAGGAACGTGGAGAAGAATAAGAGAGAACATCACCTCTGAAGGGGAGTCAGGAACTGTCTATTGCTGTATGGGAAGCAGGAGCAGGTGTAGGCAAGATGATGCAGAAGTCCTTTTGAGCTGATGCTTGTGTGCGGTGGGTTCATGCTGGATCATGGACACCAGGTTGTTATCAAACTAGGAGAGAAAACTTACAACGACTTATAACTATTATACAGTGATTACATGACATTAATTGGTGTTACCTTCAGAGGCTATACCTTTTCAGCCAACGTCACGTTTCGTTGTGGCACACACTAAATATCCCCAGTCTCTAGCATGACCCAGTATGTGTGACCAGGCCCCTCAGCAGAGACCACCCCTCGGGTTGGTTTGCCCCCACCAACAGCAGGGAAAACCCATACTGATTTTCCTCATAGGTTTTTCTCATTGATACAGGAACTCCATCTCCATCCACTGTTTGCAGCAGGTTGGACTGGGCAGGACCAGCTCGGTTTACAGACCCTCTGCTATTGACTAACCAAGTGGCCTGAGCTAGGTGCCTTTCCCAGTTCCTAAAGGTTTCACCCCCCCATGGCTTTTAGGGTGGTCTTCAACAAGCCATTGTTAGCGTTCAACCTTCCCTGCAGCTGGTGCATGATATGGGATACGGTAAATCCATTCAATCCCATGTTCCTTTGCCCAGTCCCTTGTGAGATGGTTCTTGAAGTGGGTTCCATTGTCCGACTCGATCCTCTCTGGGGTGCCGTGTCTCCACAGGACGTGTCTCTCCAGGCCCAGGATGGTGTTGCGGGCAGTGGCATGAGGTACCGGGTAGGTTTCCAGCCACCCTGTGCTTGCCTCCACCATGGTCAGTACGTACTGCTTGCCACTGTGAGATCGAGGAAGGGTGATGTAGTCGATCTGCCAGACCTCTCCGTATTTATACTTTGACCATCTCCCCCCATACCATAAAGGCTTCATGCGCTTAGCCTGCTTTATGGCAGCACAGATATCACACTCATGAATAACCTGGGAGATTGCTTCCATGGATATGTCCACTGACCTGTCCGGAGCCCACCGGTATGTGGCATCTCTCCCTTGGTGACCTGAAGTGTCATGGGCCCAGCGAGCTAGGAATAGCTCACCCTTGTGTTCCCAGTCCAAGTCTATCTGGGAGATTTTAGCAGCCAGATCTGCTTGGTTGTTGTGCTGGTGTTCCTCAGTGGCTCTGCTTTTGGGAATGTGTGCATCGATGTGCCGTACCTTTATTGGCAGCTTGTCCAGACGGGCAGCAATGTCTTGCCACAGGTCTGCGGCCCAGATAGCCTTTCCTTTCCTCTGCCATCCGTTCTTCTTCCATTCCTTCAGCCACCCCCATAAGGCATTTGCCACCATCCAGGAGTCAGTATATAGGTAAAGCACCGGCCAGTTCTCCCGTTTTGCTATATCCAGGGCCAGCTGGACAGCTTTTACCTCTGCATACTGACTGGATTCGCCTTCTCCGTCCCTTGCTTCTGCCACTTGCCTTGTTGGGCTCCAGACAGCTGCCTTCCATCTCCGCTTGCTCCCTACAAGATGGCAAGATCCATCTGTGAATAGAGCATAGCCCTTTTCATTATCAGGGAGGTCATTATATGGGGGAGCTTCCTCAGCACAGGTCACTGTCTTCTCTGGTGGCATCCCAAAGTCAGCACCCTCTGGCCAGTTGGTGATCACTTCTACTATGCCAGGGCGTTCAAAGTTCCCCATTCGAGCTTGCTGAGTTATCAGGGCCATCCATTTACTCCAGGTGGCATCTGTGGCATGATGTGGGGTTGAGCCCCTCCCTTTAAACATCCAAGTCAGGACTGGAAGCCTTGGAGCTAAAAGGAGTGGTGACTCAGTCCCAATTACCTCAGAAGCAGCTCGGACTCCCTCAAGCAGCTCGGACTCCCTCATAGGCAGCTAGGATCTCCTTTTCTGTTACAGTGTAGTTGGCCTCAGAACCTTTGTACCCCTTACTCCAGAAACCTAGGGGCCTGCCCCTTGTCTCACCAGGAGCTTTCTGCCACAAACTCCATGTAGGACCACTCTCACCAGCCGCAGTATACAGCACATTCTTGATCTCTGGCCCACTTTGAACAGGTCCCAGAGCCATAGCATGGACCACTTCTCGTTTTATCTGGTCAAATGCTACCTGTTGCTCAGATCCCCACACAAAACTATTTTTCTTCCGTGTTACATGGAAGAGGGGTTTCACTATTTGACTATACCCGGGAATGTGCATTTTCCAGAAGCCCACAAGCCCCAAGAAGGATTGTGTCTCTTTCTTACTAGTGGGTTGCACCATAGTGGCTACCTTATTCACCACATCCTGAGGGATGTGGCGACGGCCATCTTGCCATCGAACTCCCAGAAACTGGATCTCTCTGGCAGGCCCTTTTACCTTGCTTCTCTTTATGGCAAAGCCAGCCTCCAACAGGCTATCGATTATCCTCTTACCCTTCTCATAGACCTCCTCTGCTGTCTCACCCCATACAATGATGTCATCAATGAACTGCAGGTGCTCCACCCTTCTCCAGTGCAGTTTGGATCACTTCATGGCAGATGGTAGAACTGTGTTTCCACCCCTGGGGGAGACGATTCCATTGATATTGGACACCTCTCCAGGTGAAAGCAAACTGTGGCCTACATTCTTCTGCAATGGGAATGGAGAAGAAAGCATTAGCAATGTCTATTGTGGCATACCAGTTGGCCCCCTTCGATTCCAGTTCGTACTGGAGCTCCAACATGTCTGGCACAGCAGCACTCATCGGAGGAGTCACTTCATTCAGGCCACGGTAGTCCACAGTCAATCTCCATTCCCCATTTGCCTTCCGCACTGGCCATATTGGGCTGTTGAAAGGTGAATGAGCTTTGCTGATTACCTTCTGGCTCTCCAGTCGTCGAATCAGTTGATGTATGGGGTGCAGAGAGTCTCGGTTGGTCCTGTATTGCCTGCGATGCACTATGCGAGAAGCAATTGGTAACTTCAAATCCTGCACCTTATGGTTGCCAACTACAGAGGAGTCAACTGACAGTTCAGGCATGGCAGACAGCTGTTCCCTGTCTGCAGTCCCTACAGCTGCTACCCCAAATGCCCACTTGTGCCCCTTAGGGTCCTTAAAACATCCCTCCCGCAGAAAGTCAATGCCAAGAATGCAAGGTGCATCTGGGACCAGTTGCTATGGTGTGTTTTCCCCATTTGTTCCCGGTCAGGCTTATCTCAGCCTGCAGTACAGTCAGATCTTGTGAGCCCCCTGTGACCCCTTGAATGGTTATGGGCTCGGTCCCTCTGTAGCTTGATGGTATTAGGGTGCATTGGGCCCCTGTGTCCACCAGAGCTCGGTACTTCAGGGCTTCTGAAGTGCCAGGCCATTTCACAAACACATCCCAGTACACTCTGTTGTCCCTGACCTCCGCCTGGCTGGAGGCAGGGCACCTCTAATGCTGGCAGCGATGCCCACATTTGTCACAGGGCCCTGTGTTACTGGGAGAAGGGTCTCTTGAACGGGAGGAACCACCCTGGGAAACTGGGGCTGCCCTTCTCCTGGGCGAGTTATTCCCATTGGGGCCACCTTGCAGTTCCTGTACTCTGGCCCAGAGTGCAGAGGTGGGTTGGCCATCCCAGCGGTTCATGTTTTCCCCATGGTCACAGAGAGGTCTCCACAGAGCCACCCTTGACATCCCCTGATTAGCTTGGGGTGATCTCCTAGGGGGAGGAGAATGATGTTTATTCCTGATGGCTGAAACATGGATCCATTCTGATGGGTAAGGTGAAGGGGGAGAAAAGGTGTCATCCCCTTCCTTCAGTTCAGGTTTGGAGGCCTTAATCTCTTTGATGATGTCTTTAGTCATAGCCTCTATGGCTGAGATTACGGGCCTGTGACTGACACTGTCCTCATATTCCCTCAGGTCACTAGCAAACTCACCCACAGTTTTAGGACTTCCATCCTGTCCAGTCAGAAGCATCCCTCCTAGTGTATGTGCATATCTTTGAGGGGCACCCTGGGTGAGTTTCTTTACTAAGGACCGTTTCATGGACACCTGATCTGGGTCCAAGGGGAGCTGGCCATTTCCATAGACGATCTCCAGCAGAGCCATCTGTCTCAGGTACCGAATGTCCTGTTCCATAGCCATCCATTTAATTGGGGCCCAAGGCAAATCCTCTCTGGTAGGGTACCTGCACTTTATAGCATTAGTAATCCGGGCCCAGAGAGCGTGTGTTCCATCGAGTTTTGCTAATTCTTTATCCAGACCGGCATCATGAGACAGGGAGCCTAGAAGCTTCGCCTCCCTCTTATCTAGATCTACAGTTTCTGCACCCTCATCCCAACATTTTAGGGTCCAGTTTAGTATTGTCTCACCCTCTCTCCGTGCGTAGTCCAGACGAGTTTGCCTTAATTCTTTTCTGGGCAGAGATGTGATGGTTATGATCTCCTGATCCGAGTCCTCTCCATCTGCTGGTGGGTTCTGAGATGTGCTGGGTCCTGCTGAGGTGCCCTCTTCACCATCCGTATTTGGAGCTGATTTTTGCATCTTTTTCCTGCGTGTGGTAACTGGTGCTAGGGAAACTACAGGTGGAGGAGCATCAGGAGTTATGTGTGAAGCTGTTGGTGGGGGGGTCAAACCCGCGGGGCTGGGCCTCAGGTTTGGCCAGCCTCCATCAGGCTGGAGAGCATTCACAGCAGCCAGACCCCTCCCTCCTGTTTTCGTAAACATTATCACAGTGCCTGCAGTGCTTACAGCTCTCTGCCTTTGGGCCATTAAGGCTTACAAAAGAATTCCCTAAACCGATTGTCCCTCCACAGATAGCTCTTAATGGGTTGGGGCACCCCCTTCCCCACATGGCCAGAGCGAGTATGATTATCAAGATTACATTTAAACCTACAGAGCATATTTTTACATAGTCCCATTCTCCTTCAGCAATATTTTTATCCACATGTTTAGTTTCATAATAGGTTTCAGAGAAATTCTTTATGTCAGAAAAGTTTGAGAAGTGCCCACCACCAGTAGGATTGATGGAATTCAAAAGGTACATGCAAAACTGCATTGGCAGAGTTTTTATCCAGTCAAGCAGCATCTCTATAATTAACCAAAGCACACGGTAAGTCAGTAGTTTATACACATGCGTCCAAAAGATCCAGCCAACAGCCCATCCAAAAATTTGAACCATAAGAATCTGTAAAATTACCATCTCTACTCCCAAACCCTTCTTTCCCAATCAGGTGTTATTTTCAAGCAAAAGAAAAAAATATTATTTCCCAAGCCTCACGTTGGAAGCGCCAAAAGAAATATTGTGGTAGTTTGAGCTTTGAGTTTAGGAGCTCAAATGATAATAGATATAAATTCCTCCCCCTGCCCCTCTCCCTTTTTCCTCGGCAGGGTGGAGAGAGAGAAGAAAGGGAAAAAAAAGGGTAGGGGAAAAGGAAAAAAAAAAAATTGTGAAAGAAATATTCTGAAGTTGGTTTGGAAGTAGGAGGAGGAAATTTTTTTTTCTTTTTTCACAAAAAGGGAAAGGAAAAAAAGTAATTTTTTACATATATATATATCTATCTATATATCTATCTATCTATATCTCAGTAACGGGGGGGGTTCAGAGAGGTGAGGGATGAGGGTAAGTGGGGAAAAATATATACAAAACCAAGCCTGGATGGCCTTGTGTTCCCCTGGATGTCGGTGGATTCAGTTGAGAGAGAGAAAGGGCCCCAGCCACGTGGTCCGGTGCAGGAGACAGCAACAGCAGCAGAAAATCCTCTGGAGCAGACGAGGCAGGAAAAAAGGGAAGAGCAGCAAGATATCTGCCCCTTTTATAGGCTAGCTGGGCAGGAAGGGAAAGTGGAATAGACCACCTCTGAGTCAGGGGACCACCTTCTCCCAGCAGGGGAGGGGCAAAGCCCTCCCCAGATTAAATTTCTTTTGTCCACCTGGGGCTGGGTTTTTCTCAGCCCCATCTAGGATGGGTGTGCCCCAGCACAGTCTACAGCGTCACTCTCTCAGGAGGCCACGTCTACCAAGTTTCCTCCCGGGAAGCCACGTCTACCCAGTCCGTCTGTCGGGAGGCCACGTCTACCGAGTCGCTCTGTCGGGAGGCCACGTCTACCCCGTCATTCTCTCGGGAGGCCACGTCTACCAAGTTTCCTCCCGGGAGGTCACGTCTACCGAGTCGCTCTCCCGGGAGGCCACGTCTAACCCGTCACTCTCTCGGGAGGCCACGTCTACCAAGTTTCCTCCCGGGAGGCCACGTCTACCCAGTCCGTCTGTCGGGAGGCCACGTCTACCGAGTCGCTCTCCCGGAATGCCACGTCTACCCCGTCACTCTCTCGGGAGGCCACGTCTACCAAGTTTCTTCCCAGAGGCCACGTCTACCCAGTCCGTCGGGTGGCCATGTCTACCGAGTCGCTCTCCCGGGAGGCCACGTCTACCCCGTCACCCTCTCGAGAGGGCATGTTTATCATGTTTCCTCCTGGGAGGCCATGTCTACCAAGTGTGCCTATCGGGAGGCCACGTCTATCGAGTTGCTCTCCCGGGAGGCCACGTCTACCCCGCCCCTCTCTCGGCGTACCTCACCAAAATACGCCGACCTCACGAAGATGGCGCCGACCTCACGAAGATCGCGCCAACCTCAAAAAAATGGCGCCGACATCACCAAAATGGCACCGACCTCACCAAAATAGCGCCGACTTCACAAAGATGGCGCCTACCTCAAGAAGATGACGCCCACCTCATGAAGATGGCACCGACCACAGAAAAATGGCGCCGACCTCACGAAGATGGCGCCGACCTCACGAAAATAGCGCCGACCTCACAAAGATGGCGCTGACCTTACAACGATGGTGCTGATCTCATGAAGATGGCGCCGACCTCACCAAAATGGCACCGAACTCACCAAAATGGCCCCGACCTCAACAAAATAGCGCCGACGTCACGAAGATGGCACCGACCTCACCAAAATGGCGCCGACCTCAAAAAAATGGTGCCGACGTCACCAAAATGGCGGCGATCTCACCAAAATGGCGCCAACATCACCAAAATGGCGCCTAGTTCACGAAGATGGCACCGACCTCACGAAGATGTCACCGACCTCACCAAAATGCCCAAGACCTCATGAAGATGGCGCCGACCTCACCAAAATGGCGCCGACCTCAAAAAAATGGTGCCGACGTCACCAAAATGGCGGCGATCTCACCAAAATGGCGCCGACATCACCAAAATGGCGCCTAGTTCACGAAGATGGCACCGACCTCACGAAGATGTCACCGACCTCACCAAAATGCCCAAGACCTCATGAAGATGGCGCCGAACTCACCAAAATGGCGCCGACCTCACGAAAATAGCGCCAACCTCAGGAAGATGGCGCCGACCTCACGAAGATGGCGCCGACCTCACCAAAATGGCACCGACCTCAGGAAAATAGCGCCGACCTCATGAAGATGGCGCCAACCTCACGAAGATGGCGCCGACCTCACGAAGATGGCGCTGACCTCACGAAGATGGCGCACACCTCACCAAAATGGCGCTGACCTCACGAAAATAGCGCCGACCTCACGAAGACGGCGCCGACCTCACAAAGATGGCTCCGACCTCACCAAAATGGTGCTGAACTCACCAAAATGGTGCCATCTTCGTGAGGTCGGTGCCATCTTTGTCAGGTCGGAGCAATCTTCGTGAGATCGGAGCCATCTTCGTGCGGTCGGTGCCATTTTGGTGAGGTTGGCGCCACCTTCATGAGGTTGGAGCCATCTTCGTGAGGTCGGCACCATCTTCGTGAGGTCGGCGCTATTTTCGTGAGGTCGGTGCCATCTTCGTGACGGCGCCATCTTCGTGAGGTCGTTGCTATTTTCGTGAGGTTGGCGTAATTTGGTAAGGTTGACGACATTTTGGTGAGTTCGGCACCATCTTTGTGAGTTCGGTGCCATCTTTGTGAGGTCAGCGCCATCTTCGTGGTGTCGGTGCCATCTTCGTGAGGTCAGCGCTATTTTCGTGAGGTCGGCGCCATTTTGGTGAGGTTGGCGCCATTTTGGTGAGGTCGGTGCCATTTTGGAGAGGTCGGCGCCATCTTGGTGACGTCGGCGCAATCTTTGTGAGATAGGCGCTATTTTTGTGAGGTAGGCGCCATTTTGGTGAGGTAGGCGCCATTTTGTTGAGGTCTGCGCCATCTTCGTGAGGTCGTCGCCATCTTCGTGAGGTCGGCGCCATTTTGGTGAAGTCATCAGCATTTTGGTGAGGTCGGCGCCAGTTTGGTGTGGACGGCGCCATCTTCATGAGGTCGGCGCTATTTCTGTGACGGCGGCGCCATTTTGGTGAGGTCTGTGCCATCTTCGTGAAGTTGGTGCCATCTTCGTGAAGTCAGCGCCATTTTGGTGTGTTCGGCGCCATCTTTGTGAGTTCGGCGCCATCTTCGTGAGGTCGGCAATATTTTCGTGAGGTCAGCGCCATTTTGGTGAGGTCGGCGCCCTCTTCGTGAGGTCGGCGCCATCTTTGTGAGGTCGTCGCTATCTTCGTGAGTTTGGCGCCATTTTGGTGAGGTCGGCGCCATCTTTGTGAGGTCGGCGCCATCTTCGTGAGCTCGGCGCCATCTTCCTGAGGTCGGCGCCATCTCCGTGAGGTCTGCGCAATCTTCGTGAGGTTGGCGCCATTTTCTGGGGTCAGCACCATTTTGGTGAGGTCGCACAAACGTCTTGAGTTCGGCGCCATCTTTGTGAGGTCGGCGCCATCTTTGTGAGGTCGGCGCCATCTTCGTGAGGTCGACGCCATCTTCGTGAGGTCGGCGCTATTTTCGTGAGATCATCTCCATCTTCATGAGGTCGTCGCTATTTTGATAAGGTCGGCGCCATTTTGGTGACGTCTGCGCCATATTCGTGAGGTCGGTGCCATCCTCCTGAGGTCGGCGCCATCTTCGTGAGGTCGGCGCTATTTTTGTGAGGTCGGCGCGATCTTTGTGAGGTTGGCACCATCTTTGTGGGGTCGAAGGCAACTTTGTGAGGACTGCGATATTATCGTGAGGTCGGCGCCATTTTGGTGAGGTCGGCGCCATCTTCGTGAGGTCAACACCATGTCGGCCCTATTTTGTGAGGTCAACACAATTTTTGTGTTCGTCGGCACCATCTTCGTGATGTCGATGCCATCTTCGTGAGGTCGGCGCCATTTTGATGAGGTCGGCACAATCTTCGTGACTTCGGCGCTATTTTTGTGAGGTCAGCGCCATTTTGGTGAGGTCGGCCCCATCTTCGTGAGGTCGACGTAATCTTCGTGAGATAGGCGCTATTTTTGTGAGGTTGGCACCATCTCCGTGAGGTCGGCGCCATTTTGGTGAGTTCGGCGCCATCTTCGTGAGGTTGGCGCCATCTTCGTGAGGTCGGCGTCATCTTAGGTCAGCGCCATTTTGTTGAGGTCGGCGCTATTTTCGTGAGGTCGGCACCATTTTAGTTAGGACGGCACCATTTTGGTGAGGTCGGCGCTATTTTTGTGAGGTCGGCACCATTTTGGTGAGCTTGGCGCCATTTTGGTGAGGTCGGCGCCATCTTCGTGACGTCGGCTCTATTTTCGTAAGGTCGGCACCATTTTGGTGATGTCGGCGCCATCTTCGTGAGGTCGGAGCCATCTTCGTGAGGTCGGCGCCATCTTCATGAGGTCAGCGCTATTTTCGTGAGTTCGGCGCCATTTTGGTGAGGTCGGCGCCATGTTCGTGAGGTCGGCGCCATGTTCGTGAGCG
>NW_026539393.1:0-15782 GCF_027791375.1 Indicator indicator | reverse complement strand
ACTGCTGCCATGCTCGAGGAGAGTGGGAAGACACGCCCATCCACAAGAAGGGATGAACAGAAGAACCTGGGAACTACAGGCCTGTCAGCCTGACCTCAGTGCCAGGGAAAATCATGGAGCAGATTGTCTTGGGGGCAATCACTGCATACCTGAAGGATAGCCAAGGAATCAGGCCCAGCCAACATGGATTTAGGAAGGGCAGGTCCTGCCTCACCAACCTGATCTCCTTCTATGATCAGGTGACCCGCCTGGTGGACGTGGGAAAGGCTGTGGATGTAGTCTACCTGGACTTCAGCAAGGCCTTTGACACTGTCCCCCACAGCAAACTCTTGGCCAAACTGGCAGCTTGTGGCTTGGACAGCAGCACTCTGCGCTGGGTTAGGAACTGGCTGGAGGGCCGAGCCCAGAGAGTGGTGGTGAATGGTGCCACATCCAGCTGGCAGCCTGTCACTAGTGGTGTCCCCCAGGGATCAGTGCTGGGCCCCATCCTGTTCAATATCTTTATTGATGATCTGGATGAGGGGATTGAGTCCATCATCAGTAAATTTGCAGATGACACCAAGCTGGGAGCAGGTGTTGATCTGTTAGAAGGTAGAAGGGCTCTGCAGAGGAACCTTGCCAGGCTGGACAGATGGGCAGAGTCCAACCTGGTGGCATTCAACAAGTCCAAGTGCCGGGTGCTGCACTTTGGCCACAACAACCCCATGCAGAGCTACAGGCTGGGGTCAGAGTGGCTGGAGAGCAGCCAGGTGGAAAGGGACCTGGGGGTACTGGTTGACAGCTGCCTGAACATGAGCCAGCAGTGTGCCCAGGTGGCCAAGAGAGCCAATGGCATCCTGGCCTGCATCAGGCATAGTTTGGCCAGCAGGAGCAGGGAGGTCATTGTACCCCTGTACACAGCACTGGTTAGGCCACACCTTGAGTCCTGTGTTCAGTTCTGGGCCCCTCAGTTTAGGAAAGATGTTGAATTGCTGGAGCATGTCCAGAGAAGGGCAACGAGGCTGGTGAGAGGCCTTGAGCACAAGCCCTATGAGGAGAGGCTGAGGGGGCTGGGACTGTTTAGCCTGGAGAAGAGGAGGCTCAGGAGAGACCTCATTGCTGTCTACAACTACCTGAAGGGAGGTTGTAGCCAGAAGGGAGGTTGTAGCCAGGAGGGGTTTGGTCTCTTCTCCCAGGCAACCAGCACCAGAACAAGAGGACACAGTCTCAAGCTGCGCCAGGGGAGGTTTAGGCTGGAGGTGAGGAGAAAGTTCTTCATAGAGAGAGTGGTTGGCCATTGGAATGTGCTGCCCAGGGAGGTGGTGGAGTCACCATCCCTGGAGGTGTTCAAGAGGGGATTGGACGTGGCACTTGGTGCCATGGTTTAGATAGGCATGAGGTGTAGGGTGACAGGTTGGACTCGATGATCCTTGAGGTCTCTTCCAACCTTCTTGATTCTTGAAGAGACCTCTTGTAAGTCCCAAGGAGCCTCACCTCACTGCTCACAGGAACCTGAGGTCTCAGCACAGGTATTGGAGGTCTGACCTTACACCATGGCAGGAACTGGGGGTTTGAGAGCTATTCTCTTTTCCTTGCCCCAGCTGAGTGTTGTGTATTGGGAGGTGTTGGGAGTCAGGGCCTGTCATGAGCCAGACAGGTCAAGGTTTGAGGTCCCTGGGCTCAGGTGCTTCCATCTTCCCTAGGCCACAGCTATGACCTCTTCCCCCACCAGCATGGCCTTACAGAAGGATGCAGAGAATAGCTGGGATGAGAACTACCCTGAGAACAAGATGAAGGAGCAGAAGTGGAGCCCAAAGGAAGAGGATGACAAGATGGAGGATACAGCAGAGGATGATGCTTTGTGTGAGCAGAAGGAGGAAGATGAGGATGAAGGTGACCGGGATGAGGAGGAGGATGAGGGCACAGCAGGTCCCTCTGTGCCAGCTGAGCAGCTGAATCAGTGCCCTGAGTGTGGGCAGAGCTTCCCAGCTGGCTCAGTGCCAGTGAAGCATCCCTGCCCCCATCCTGGCCCCCATGCCTTCATCTGTGGTAACTATGGCAAGAGGTTCAGCAGGAAAAATGACCTTGTGAAGCAATGCCTCAGCCACAGCAGTGAGAAATCCTTCACCTGCAAGGCCTGCAGGAAGAGCTTCAAATACAGCTCCAAACTCACCATCCACCGCCGCATCCACACTGGAGAGAAGCTGTTCCCCTGTGCTGAGTGCGGCAAGAGCTTCACCACGAGCACTTTATTCATCCAGCACCAACTCATCCACAGCGGTGACAAACCCTACAGCTGTGCTCACTGCGGCAAGAGCTTCAGACGGAGCTCCACCCTCACCGAGCACCGTCGTGTGCACACTGGTGAGAAGCCTTTCACCTGTGCTGACTGCGGCAAGAGCTTCACAGAGAGATCCAACCTCACGCGGCACCACCGTGTACACACTGGTGAGAAGCCTTTCACCTGTGCTGACTGTGGCAAGAGCTTCAAAGACAGCTCTACCCTCACCATCCACCGCCGCATCCACACTGGAGAGAAGCTGTTCCCCTGTGCTGAGTGCAGCAAGAGCTTCACCACGAGCACTTTATTCATCCGGCACCAACTCATCCACAGCCATGACAAACCCTACAGCTGTGCCCACTGCGGCCAGAGCTTCACACAGAGCTCTTACCTCACCCGGCACCGTCGTGTGCACACTGGTGAGAAGCCTTTCACCTGTGCTGACTGTGGCAAGAGCTTCACACAGAGCTCCAGCCTCACCAAGCACCGTCGTGTGCACACTGGTGAGAAGCCTTTCACCTGTGCTGACTGTGGCAAGAGCTTCAGCTTTAGTTCCTATCTCACCAAGCACCGTCATGTGCACACTGGTGAGAAGCCTTTCACCTGTGCTGACTGCGGCAAGAGCTTCAGCAGCAGCTCCAATCTCACCCAGCACCGTCATGTGCACACTGGTGAGAAGCCTTTCACCTGCCCTGACTGTAACAAGAGCTACAGCAGCAGCTCCAGTCTCACCAAGCATCGCCGCAGCCACACCAGTGTGCAGCCCACAGTGCGGGGGAGGCACAAATAGATCCAGCCAGGGTCTGTTGGGTTAATGCTGATCCCCTGAAAGGGCCTTTCCAGCAGATTGAACCAAAATCACCACTTTTTCACCTGCATTTTTCAGAGGCTGGGGACTGCAGCAGAATCAAACACCTTCTGCCCTTCTGAAGGCCAATTAGTGCTGATGAGAACAATTACAGTGCTAAGTCAGCACAGCAATGCGGCTGTGTGCCCAGTTCAGGAGATCAAAGTGAGGTTCTCAGAAGAGCCTTGAGAGTGTATTCGTGGGAGTGATCTCAGGGACATCTCAGAGGGTTTTTTGGGGAGGACTCAAGGGATGTTAGGTGTTTGGGGTCTGGAGGTTTCTAGGATTGATTTTTCAGAATCTATGGAGGGTGTTGGGGGGTCTCACGGAGGTGTTTGGAAGCACTCAGAATGCTTCTCTCAGCTTTCCACTAAGGGGCTCTGCTGCTTTCCAGCAGGCCTGGCGCTTCCAAAAGCCTTCTCCCTAGCTCAGCAGTGTTCCTGATCGATTCCTGCTGACCTGGGGCTTCCCTCAAGCTTTTCACCCACCCAGAAGTGGGAAGAGATTTTTTGACTGTTGAGTTTTTTAGAAGCTTGACAAGTGTAAAAAGTTAAATGATTGCAAGAAAGGATGCTGTGGCTCAGCACAGTGCCCAGAAATACTCCCCCAGGACGTCTGTCTTACACTTGGCTCTGAACTTAGCTCTGCAGCTCTAAGCAGTGTGCCTGGCAGAACTGTGAGCTGTTGCTACGCAAGCTGGAGCTGGTTGAGCTGCTGCACAAATCCACAAGTTGTGTGCTCCAGATGCTGCCTTGGAAGCTGAAAGTGAGTGTGCAAATGTCATGGTCTTCAGGTGGAGAGAGCCCTCCCCACAAAGAACTGCCACAGGCACAGTTTGGAGCTGTACAACGTGGAGAGAAGTCCAGAAAGGCATTTGGGCAAGGAAGTGTCAAACAGCTAAGGAAGTGCAAGTGCATGTGTGACTGGGAACCTCTAAAGCTGTGAGAGCAACTTGGGTGTGTGGAGCTCCCCCACTCTGGGAAGGCTTTACGACTGGTGAGGCAGTGCTGGATGCCAGGTGGTGATGATCCCTTGCTTTAGAATTCCCTGCTTCTCCTCCTTTCCTAGGTTGCAGCTGCTGTTGTTCACACAAGGGCAGCTGCCTGGCTGTGTGTAGAGTCTCTGATTCTCTGCTGACCAGCTACAAGCTGCAAAGTTGTTTTCCTGCATGAGCCAAGAAGAACATCCTGCATGAGCCAGAGGTGCTGGCACCTTTGATTGGAGCATGCTTTAGTTTATACACAGGGTTAGGGATTCTGCTGGTGCCATGAATGAATGAGAGGGTTAAGAAAGTCTATCAAAATGAGGTACTTTGGGCAAGAGATACTCGATTAGGAACTTCCTGTTAGCTACTTCTTGTGTGAAAGGCTTCTGGGCTGTGTGATGTTAAGGACACTCTAAGACTGTGTCATGCTGGGGATTCTGCAAGGCTATAGTCAAGCCCCTTCACACTCCTTGGCTTCCTACTGACTGGAGAGCTCCTGAGACACAACTGACCACATGATCCCACAGCCAACCATCAGCTTCCTTGTGGCCAGAGCCTCAGCAGATCAAAGTTTCATCAACTGCATCTGGCAGATTTCCTCCCAAGGGGCTGAGTGGAGAAACCTTCCTCAGAGTTGCTGCTGGCTGTGTCCTGGTGCTCTGTGGAAGAGGCTCCTGCACATCATCTTGTGCAATCAGCCTGCTCAGGGCAGGGTGAAGCAGCTGAGGTCCCTCAAGGCCTGTGCCCGGTTTGGCCTCATCCCCAAGGGAGCTGCAGAGGCCCTGGCTCAGAAAGTGCAGGGAGCTGATGAAGACATTGCAGAGTGCTGGCCCAAGGGCTTGCCCTGAGGGATGCCACTGGCAAGTGGCTGCCAGGAGGACTCTACCCTGGTGACATTTGGGCTGCTGTCACCAATCTGGCTCTAAAGAGACCATGGCAAAGTCCTGGCTAAGGTCCAGGCACACACCATCTCCTTCTTGCCCCTCCCCAGACAGTTTGATGATCTCTCTCTTGTCCTGCAAGGGCCTGCAGATGGCTGCAGGAGTATCTGACCTATCACTTCTGACCCAGCAGCACCACTGTGCTGAGGGTGAGCAGCCTGGAGTTTGCCCCAGCCTCCTTCTTGGCCTTCCTGAAGGTGCCTTTTCCAAGGAGCAAGAACCTCTCTGATGGCTCTGCGCACATCTCAGGGCACAGCCCAGGAAGGGTGATGTGAGCAGACAGCAACACTGCAAGGAGCCTGTGCAGGACACCTGAGGTGAATCTGCCTGGGCCAGGGAGGTTTGTTCTGCAGTCACACACACAAATGTCAGAGCTCTGCCAGGTGGCTGTTGAGGAATGGTTGGCAAAGAAAGGACATGAAGGCCTGATGGACTTTACTGAGGAAGATATACAGCGCCTTAGGACAAGATGGGTTTAGCTGAATCATTGTGACTTGCAAACTGGCAGGGCTGCAGTGTCCTAGGGCGGAGGAGGGAAAAGCTGGAAAGTACCAGGCCTGAGAAAAACAGGATGTTGTGATTAAGCCGAATGGAATGTTTAACCTGCAAGAGGTGGGGTTGACACCTAGCTGTAAGCCAATCAGTAGTTGACTAGTAGGCATAATTAACTGTAAGCATATATAAGTGTGAGCTTAGAAATCAATAACGGATTCTGCCGATCATATTGGTCTGTGTGCAGCCCCTTCTTGGGGCAGGTGTCCACACCTGAGCTGGCCTCATGAACTCCTTCTGCACCTCAGGGTGTTCAACAGAGTCTTTCCACATCACTCACACAGGTCCTGCACTGGAGCAAACAGAGTGTCCCTGGCCTCCTGCTGCCCCTGCCAGAGGCTGGGAGGCTCCTCACACCTCCAGTGCCTTGGTACCCCCAGCAACAGCTGATGGTGTTTGTGCTCACTCAGGTTCCTCTCACCCCACACCCCATGTCCATGCTTGCATCTCAGCTTGCATGTCACTACTGGGAAAGTGTCCTCAGGCTCTGGGGAGAGCAGAGAACTGAGGCAGTTCTGACAGGTCAGGACAAGCAGCTAAAGGGGGCTCTGATGCTGAGGATACCTGGAGGGGTTTCAGTGATCCAAAGGACCAAGTGCTGACCCTCAGACCCGGACAAGGCAGATCCTCTCCCTCATGTGTGGCTCTGGGCTCTGCTGGGGGCAGTGGGCAGTGAGGCTGAGCAGAGAGCAGGGTAGGAAATTCTGTGACACTTTGTGACCTCCAGAAGAAGCAGCAAGGATGAAAGTAACTCCAGAGCCTGCAAAGAAGTTTCTCCTGGCAGCATTTCTCCATCAGCCACATCTAGTACTGAGCAGATGGCTGCAGAGTGTGGTCCTCCTGATCAGACCTTGTCAGGTTTTGCTGTGGTTTGCTTGCAAAGAGAAAACTCCTGCTGAAAAGTAATGAAATGTACACTGTAAAATGATTTTTATCAGATGCTTTGTGTAATAAAACCCTCTCCAATTAGCTGCAGAAATCTTGGCAAGAATTAGAGGATGAGATGTTGCTTGTCAGGATTTTAATGAGCCCCATGGAGTATTGGGGCTGAGTCCATGATCCTCAGGTAGGGCCAGGAGACTGAAGAAACCTCTGAAGAAGCCCAAGTCAGAAGAAACATCCAAAGTACCTTGAAGCATGAATGGGTCCCACTGAGGGTCGTTACTGACAAAGCCTCCCCAGGGACTCTTTAGAGCAGCTGATTGGAGGCTGTGACTGCAGGGAGACAAAGGCAAAGTGCAGGGGACAAAACCTTGGCTTTGGTTTATGGAGCAGAAAGGCCAAGGCCTGAGCACAGCCCTTGGGAAAGCAGAGCCTGAAAGGCTCAAAGCAAAGTTTCTCCTCACAGGCCTTGGTGGCAGAGGCAAGTGGCAGAGCCAAGGGCACAAAGCCCTTGGTCCTGTTGGGCCTCTCAGCCTTGCCAGAGCCCTTGGCCATCCCTACTGCAGCCTGTCCTACACTGTCCCATGCCTGCAGCTCTTTGCCTTCAGGCTGCTGACACCACTCTTGCTTCCCCACCCAGCTCTCCCCCTGCCATTTCCATCCCTTTCCCTCAGCTGTCTCAGCTCTCCCTGCCATTTCCTGACCCCTCAGGATGGCCTCATGCAGAGCAGGTCTGCTCTTTGAGGGACATTTCTTTGGCCTCACCTCCAGCCTGAACCTTCCAAGCTGCACTGTGTGGAGGTTTTGGTGTCTCTCCACTCCCCACAGGAGCTCCATCCTCTCTGAAACCACCCTTCAGCCACGTGCTCACTGCTAGGGCAGTGTCCTGAGCCTCCCTTCAGCAGGTTGAAGAAGCCCAGGTCCCTCAGCCTCTCCACAGAGATGTCAATCCCCATCCTGGCAGATCTCCCCTGCAGCTTCTACAGTTCCTCCCTGTGGTGGTTTGAAACTGTCTTTTTAATTTTTCCTTGCAAAGTTCAAAACAGAGAAAGTGAAAGAATGTAAATAAGTCACTATTGGGTGTAAGAAAGCAAAATAACGATTGTTCTAAACACTTCCATTGGATAGATAGAAATGTTTAAGAACTATTACCCAAAACAAAGGAGGCATTCTGCACATTCTGCGTTCGGCAGTGGGGGCAGTTGCTGGGCTGTCTGGCTGCTGTTTCTTCTTCTCTTCTGGCTGAAGATAACACACTGACCTTGGCAGCTAAGTTAACAACTTTCTGCTTAACTAACTCTGCTTCTCTGTCCAGGGGGGTCTGGGGGGGAAGCTCCTGGGAGAGGGAGGCCCCTTTGGGAGGGTCCCCTTGGGGGGAAGCAAAGGGAGATCGGTTGTGCTTTTTCTGTTGATTGTATATATTTGTGAATGTTGTGAATTTTGTATATTTGTACATATTCATTGCATTTCATTGTAGATTTTAGACTCTGCTTGTAAATACAGCTTTTCATTTGCTTCCAGACTGGGCTAGCCTGGTTATTGTCGGTGGGGGGGGAATTTCAGCTCACACCGACACACTTTTTATTTTTGGCGCCCAACGTGGGGCTCGATTGCTTGTGATTTATTTCTGCTCAGATTAGGAAGCAAAATGAAGCTGTTTTGGATTTTGAGTAATTTTATTTCCTCTGTTATCAGTGTGATTGTCTACAGATGGGCTGTTTCCTGCATGATAGACAAGATTGTGAGATATGTGGCATATAAGTCATTTCTTTGGGTTAAGAACAAGTTACTGAATGTTGGTGAATTCTGTTATGGTCTTATTGGGCTAAGAAGCTATGGTAACTCAACTATGGATCTGCTAGCAGACACATATGAGTTTGTTACTCCTCTTACAACTACAGAGGGTCTTTGGAACCAGTGGTACCCTAGATATCTTGTACTAGCCTTAATCTTAATTTTGTTGCTTCTTGGAATAATCATATGGCTACTGATAGCACTGTATCAAGAAAGACATAAGGCTACTTGCTCTTCCAACTCTGCTGTGAATGTGAAAACCAAGCCAGTAAATTTGGTGGCCACTGTAACCAGAAAGCGTAAAGGAGATGCAGATGCTGCAGGAGATGGTGCAGATGGAGATGAGGGTCCTTCTACTCAGGGTCCCTCTGTTAAGAAAGATCCTTCTGATGAGGAAGAGAGGGTTAGCCTTAAAACTCTGGTAGACCTCTTGAGACCCCACATGGATGATGGAGATGTAGGTCAGGATGTAGACCCTAGTAGATTAGCAACTGCTGGTAGTGCCTCTGAACTCAAAGAAATTCAACAGAGGATTAAAATAGGATTATGGGGACAGCGACCTCAGGATGATGATGATGATGATGATGGGGATGACATACAGTCAGCTAATGCACCCAGACAGGAAATTAGACATGTGAGGAAGGATTACATCAGAGGAGATAATGAGCCAGTCCTGTCTTGGCTAGCCAGGTGTTTTGATATGGGAGCCCCAGCATTGGTGGTAGGTGACAAGTCAGCCTCTCAGTTGGGGATGCTCTCAAAGGATACAGGCATAGACAGGCACCTAGGCAAGTGCATTGGTAAAGTTTCTCTGTGGGCACGCCTCCTACTGGCAGTCTCGCTGAGGTACCCCAGCAGAGATGATTTACCATGGAACCCTAAGCCTTGGACCACAATAGCTGAGGGAATCAAGCGTCTGAGAGAATTTGCTGTGAGAGAAATAATGTATGGAGATCATAAGACTCTGAATCCTGATGAAATTCCTGTTGGAACAGGCCTTGCCAAAAAGCTCATTAAGCTTGCTCCTCCTAATTATGCTACTATTCTGGCAAGCAGGATTGTGGCAAGAAATTATGGTGGAGTGCCTCCCACTGTTGGCCATTTCACTGACCAAATGAGGCAATTGGAGGATAGTCTTGCACGTACTTCTTTGGTTTCAGCCATTGAAACTCTGTCTGGAAAGATGGAGAATTGCATGAAAGAGCTGAAGGAGGAACTTAAAACCTCCATATCCAACTTGATGAAGGGGGATGATTCTGATTCCTCTTCCTCCAGATGGATACAAGTTTCAGCTGTCAGAAACAGACGTGCTCCAAGAAGGCCATTCCAGAATAGGTCAAACCAAAACAGACAGCAGAGGCAATCACGTGGCAGTATCTGGATAACTCTGCGTGATCAGTTTGGTGAGAACATGAACAGATGGGATGGTCAACCAACTTCTGATCTTTTCAAGAGGTTACGGGAGCTGCAGAGGGGCAGATCCCGAGGTAGCAATACCAGGAGGGTAGCTGTCGCTTCCTCAGTTTCCCAGAACAACTCTGATAGCTCCAACAGTGATCCTAATTCTGGTGCTGGACATTGTGCCAGCTGTACATGTGGAGGTAATCCCCACCATTAGGGGTGCCCTGCCTTCCGCCAGGGGGAGGTAAGGGATAATGGAGATAACAGAATCTATTGGGATGTGTACATCCAGTGGCCTGGCACTTCAAAATTTCAGAAGTACAGGGCCTTGGTTGACACAGGAGCTCAGTGCACCATAATACCATCAAATTATCAAGGGGGAGAATCTATAACTATTCAGGGAGTCACTGGTGGATCTCAAGAGTTGTTTAAGATAGAGGTTGATATAAGTTTAACTGGGAAGCAGTGGAAGAAACATACTATTGTAACAGGTCCTAATGCACCTTGTATTTTGGGAATTGACTTTCTGAGAGAAGGGCGTTTTAAAGACCCTAAGGGTTACAAATGGGCTTTTGGAATAGCAACTGTAGAAATTGATGGAGGAAAATTGAAGTTGTCCATTAGACCTGAGCTTTCAGATGAATCTGCAGTTGTGGGACAACATGAGATAGAGGATGTAAAGCTGCCGGTTGCTTCTCAAACTGTGCATCACAGACAATACAGAACCAACCGTGACTCTTTGGTGCCCATTCAAAACTTGATTCGTCAGTTGGAGAGTCAGAAGGTCATCAGCAAAACTCATTCACCTTTCAACAGTCCAATCTGGCCTGTGAGAAAGCAGAATGGAGAGTGGCGTCTGACAGTTGATTTCCGTGCCTTGAATGAAGTAACTCCACCCATGAGTGCAGCTGTACCAGACATGATGGAACTCCAATATGAGCTGGAATCCAAGCAGGCCAAATGGTATGCTACCATAGACATTGCTAATGCTTTCTTCTCTATTCCCATAGCAGAGGAATGCAGGCCTCAGTTTGCTTTCACCTGGAGAGGCATTCAGTACACATTCAATCGTTTGCCCCAGGGGTGGATTCACAGTTCAACCATCTGCCATGCAGTGATCCATGATGCTTTGGAGAAAGGTGGAGCTCCAGAACACATTCAGTTCATCGATGACATCATCGTCTGGGGTGAGACTGCTGAAGAAGTCTTCGAGAAAGGTAACAAAATCATTGACATTCTCTTGCAAGCTGGTTTCGCTATCAAGCGAGACAAGGTGAAAGGACCTGCCAGAGAAATCCAGTTTCTGGGAGTGCGGTGGCAAGATGGTCGCCGTCACATCCCAATGGATGTGATAAACAGAGTCTCCACCATGGCAAATCCCATCAACAAGAAAGAAACTCTGCGTTTCTTAGGCATAGTGGGATTTTGGAGACTGCACATTCCTGGATACAGTCAGATTGTGAAACCTCTCTATGATGTGACTCGAAAGAGAAACAGTTTCCAATGGGGTCCTGAGCAACAAGCAGCCTTTGACCAGATCAAGCGAGAGGTAGTCCAAGCGATGGGTCTGGGACCTGTCCGAACTGGTCCAGACATTAAGAACATTCTGTACACGGCCGCGAGTGACAATGGTCCAACCTGGTGCTTATGGCAAAGAGCTCCAGGGGAGACACGAGGACGTCCTCTTGGTTTCTGGGGTCGTGGCTACAGAGGCTCAGAGGCAAACTACACTCCAACAGAGAAAGAGATTTTAGCTGCTTATGAAGGAGTGAAAGCTGCTTCTGAAGTGATCGGAACTGAGTCACAACTTCTTCTAGCTCCTAGATTGCCAGTTCTGAATTGGATGTTCAAAGGCAAAGGTTCTTCACCACATCATGCAACAGATGCTACCTGGTCTAAGTGGATGGCTCTGATAACACAGAGAGCTCGAATGGGAAATCTCGAAAGGCCTGGTTTGGTGGAGGTGATCACAAACTGGCCAGAAGGCACAAGCTGTGCAAAACCTCCAGAGGAGAGAGTAACTCGTGCTGAGGAAGCTCCTCCTTACAGTGATCTGTCTGATGATGAAAAGAGATATGCTTTGTTCACAGACGGTTCCTGTCGTCTGGTTGGGAACAAGCGGAGATGGAAATCTGCAGTGTGGAGCCCAACGCGCAGAGTTGCAGAAGCGAGAGATGGAGAAGGAGAATCCAGTCAATTTGCAGAGGTAAAAGCTGTCCAGCTAGCTCTTAACGTAGCTGAACGTGAGAGATGGCCAAAGCTTTATCTCTACACCGACTCGTGGATGGTAGCCAATGCCTTGTGGGGTTGGCTGAAAGACTGGAAGAAGAATGGCTGGCAGAGGAAAGGAAAGCCAATCTGGGCTGCAGATCTGTGGCAAGACATTGCTGCTCGCATTGAGAGAATCCCAGTGAAAGTGAGACACATCGATGCTCACATTCCTAAGAGCAAAGCTACTGAGGAACAACAACACAACCATCAGGCAGATCTAGCTGCAAGAGTTTCCCAGGTGGACACAAACTCTGATCCTGATCCTGATCTTGACTGGAAACACCGAGGTGAGCTGTTCTTAGCTCGGTGGGCCCATGACTCGTCAGGACATCAAGGCAGAGATGCAACCTACCGATGGGCTCGTGACAGATCCATTGACATTTCCATGGATGCTATCACACAAGTCATCCATGACTGTGACATTTGTGCTGCTATTAAGCAGGCAAAGCGGATCAAGCCCTTGTGGTACGGTGACCGATGGTCCAAGTACAAGTATGGTGAAGCCTGGCAGATTGACTACATCACTCTACCTCGTTCTCGATCTGGTAAGCAGTATGTGCTGACTATGGTAGAGGCGAGCACTGGATGGCTGGAAACTTATCCAGTTCCTCATGCAACTGCACGTAACACCATTCTTGGTCTGGAAAGACAAATCCTGTGGAGACACGGAACTCCAGAGAGGATTGAGTCGGACAATGGAACTCACTTCAAGAACAATCTTGTAAAAAACTGGGCCAAAGAGCACGGCATTGAGTGGATATTCCACATTCCCTACTATGCACCAGCTGCAGGGAAGATCGAACGCTACAACGGTTTGCTGAAAACCACTCTCAAAGCCATGGGGGGTGGATCTTTGAAAAACTGGGAGAAACATTTAGCACAAGCAACCTGGTTGGTGAATAGTAGAGGTTCAGTGAATCGAGCTGGACCTGCCCAATCAGATTTGTTGCGAAAGGAAGAAGGTGATAGAGTTCCTGTTATCAGAGAAAAGAATCTGTTAGGCAAAACTGTTTGGGTATTTTCTCCTTCAGGAGAGGCCAAACCTGTCCGAGGGGTGGTTTCTGCTGAAGGTCCTGGTCACACCTATTGGGTGATGCAAGAAAATGGTGAAATTCAGTGTATTCCACAAAAAATCTAACTTTGGCTGAGAGAGGTTAAATTCAGAGTGTTGCGCAGATACAGCATCGCGCCCAAGAGGAGAGTCCATGAGATCTACGGTGCACGAACCCTGAGAGCCCTGAGTCACCTGAGAGTCCCTGTTCCTTCCTTCGCTCCATCTGCGAGGAAACAAGCTGTTTGCTGTTTTTCCTGTGATTTGACTCTTTTGAATCATCTACATCTGAGATAGCCGGAATGGACTATGGTCTTTATTCACCTAGTGTTGTAGATATTATTTTAGATTAGATAAATGATAGTAGCAGCCAATGGAATTGTTTAGAAGGGGTGGACTGTGGTGGTTTGAAACTGTCTTTTTAATTTTTCCTTGCAAAGTTCAAAACAGAGAAAGTGAAAGAATGTAAATAAGTCACTATTGGGTGTAAGAAAGCAAAATAACGATTGTTCTAAACACTTCCATTGGATAGATAGAAATGTTTAAGAACTATTACCCAAAACAAAGTAGGCATTCTGCACATTCTGCGTTCGGCAGTGGGGGCAGTTGCTGGGCTGTCTGGCTGCTGTTTCTTCTTCTCTTCTGGCTGAAGATAACACACTGACCTTGGCAGCTAAGTTAACAACTTTCTGCTCTAACTAACTTGTGTCGGTGTGAGCTGAAATTCCCCCCCCACCGACAATAACCAGGCTAGCCCAGATTGGAAGCAAATGAAAAGCTGTATTTACAAGCAGAGTCTAAAATCTACAATGAAATGCAATGAATATTTAAAAATATACAAAATTCACGACATTCACAAATATATACAATCAACAGAAAAAGCACAACCGATCTCCCTTTGCTTCCCCCCCAAGGGGACCCTCCCAAAGGGGCCTCTCTCTCTCCCAGGAGCTTCCCCCCCAGACCCCCCTGGACAGAGAAGCACAGTTAGTTAGAGCAGAAAGTTGTTAACTTAGCTGCCAAGGTCAGTGTGTTATCTTCAGCCAGAAGAGAAGAAGAAACAGCAGCCAGACAGCCCAGCAACTGCCCCCACTGCCGAACGCAGAATGTGCAGAATGCCTCCTTTGTTTTGGGTAATAGTTCTTAAACATTTCTATCTATCCAATGGAAGTGTTTAGAACAATCGTTATTTTGCTTTCTTACACCCAATAGTGACTTATTTACATTCTTTCACTTTCTCTGTTTTGAACTTTGCAAGGAAAAATTAAAAAGACAGTTTCAAACCACCACAGTCCACCCCTTCTAAACAATTCCATTGGCTGCTACTATCATTTATCTAATCTAAAATAATATCTACAACACTAGGTGAATAAAGACCATAGTCCATTCCGGCTATCTCAGATGTAGATGATTCAAAAGAGTCAAATCACAGGAAAAACAGCAAACAGCTTGTTTCCTCGCAGATGGAGCGAAGGAAGGAACAGGGACTCTCAGGTGACTCAGGGCTCTCAGGGTTCGTGCACCGTAGATCTCATGAACTCTCCTCTTGGGCGCGATGCTGTGTCTGCGCAACACTCTGAATTTAACCTCTCTCAGCCAAAGTTAGATTTCTTTGTGGAATACACTGAATTTCACCATTTTCTTGCATCACCCAATAGGTGTGACCAGGACCTTCAGCAGAAACCACCCCTCGGACAGGTTTGGCCTCTCCTGAAGGAGAAAATACCCAAACAGTTTTGCCTAACAGATTCTTTTCTCTGATAACAGGAACTCTATCACCTTCCTCCTTTCGCAACAAATCTGATTGGGCAGGTCCAGCTCGATTCACTGAACCTCTACTATTCACCAACCAGGTTGCTTGTGCTAAATGTTTCTCCCAGTTTTTCAAAGATCCACCCCCCATGGCTTTGAGAGTGGTTTTCAGCAAACCGTTGTAGCGTTCGATCTTCCCTGCAGCTGGTGCATAGTAGGGAATGTGGAATATCCACTCGATGCCGTGCTCTTTGGCCCAGTTTTTCACAAGATTGTTCTTGAAATGAGTTCCATTGTCCGACTCAATCCTCTCTGGAGTTCCATGTCTCCACAGGATTTGTCTCTCCAGGCCAAGAATGGTGTTACGTGCAGTTGCATGAGGAACTGGATAAGTTTCCAGCCATCCAGTGCTTGCCTCTACCATAGTCAGCACATACTGCTTACCAGATCGAGAACGAGGTAGAGTGATGTAGTCAATCTGCCAGGCTTCACCATACTTGTACTTGGACCATCGGTCACCGTACCACAAGGGCTTGATCCGCTTTGCCTGCTTAATAGCAGCACAAATGTCACAGTCATGGATGACTTGTGTGATAGCATCCATGGAAATGTCAATGGATCTGTCACGAGCCCATCGGTAGGTTGCATCTCTGCCTTGATGTCCTGACGAGTCATGGGCCCACCGAGCTAAGAACAGCTCACCTCGGTGTTTCCAGTCAAGATCAGGATCAGGATCAGAGTTTGTGTCCACCTGGGAAACTCTTGCAGCTAGATCTGCCTGATGGTTGTGTTGTTGTTCCTCAGTAGCTTTGCTCTTAGGAATGTGAGCATCGATGTGTCTCACTTTCACTGGGATTCTCTCAATGCGAGCAGCAATGTCTTGCCACAGATCTGCAGCCCAGATTGGCTTTCCTTTCCTCTGCCAGCCATTCTTCTTCCAGTCTTTCAGCCAACCCCACAAGGCATTGGCTACCATCCACGAGTCGGTGTAGAGATAAAGCTTTGGCCATCTCTCACGTTCAGCTACGTTAAGAGCTAGCTGGACA